>NW_019214423.1:0-209838 GCF_002532875.2 Varroa jacobsoni | reverse complement strand
CATTTAGCTCTAGGTTTAGTTCCGAAAAATACTTCAATTTTAAATATTATTCTATACAAGTTCTACACCGTATAATGCAAGTTCGTTACATTTAATTCAATATAGATGACATTTATTTTATTTATTAAAAGGTAGTGTACAGTTCTTTTTATGAGTCGCTAAGTAAAATATTTTACTCAGCTGAAAATCGGAATTATACAATTGCTAATAATTGCTCCTTGTAAGCCTCTGGGAAGCAATAAAGAGATGCACCGTAAGAATTTAAGAGGGAGTAATGAGTTTTAGTTGTTCCGCGAACGGAAACGTAAGAGTCTTACGAGTGATTACCGCAGCGTCGCGCTAAAACGTGCTATTGTACCGCAGAGTCTTAACCAGACTCATTTGCCATATGTACGCATCGATAAACGTCGCGCACAAAAGGGTCCAAATCGTACCACGTCGTGTGGTATTAATTAATACAACTTTTAAGAAATATCTTCTGCGAAGATATATCCGTGATAAGTGTTAATAGTAGCAAAAGATCCGTGGGAACTCGGTCTGTAAGATCAGCAGATTACTACGCCATCGTGCGCTATCTCTGCGGACCATTAAATGCTTCAGCGTCATTATACCAACTAACAGACAATGATCCACGGAACCTATTGCAGAGAAAATAAAAAGAGCTTTAGTGATATCAGCTACATGCCCAAGCCACATTTCCTTTCTCCGATATAAATCTCAAACTATTTTAGATGAAAATTCGTCTGTAGTCTCGCATGGTAAATATACAGGTATCCTTTACGAAGGAACATCCATTCAGGACTGTCCTACAGAAAAGCGATCGGCCGGCCTAAATAGGTTATCTGTATGCCTGTTGACTTTGATCGATAACATGTTAGGTCGCAAGCGGCTGGTATATCCTTTAGCCGTTACGTCGTGCTATATATAGAACCTCAAAATAATATTCCATCTTTCCAATTAGACAGCTTACGGTAAAGTCCTTCGCAGATTGCTTGAATTATATAATCCCCATGACGCAAGATGCCAGGCTACAACCTGCCCTGGAGTCTCCTCTATCAGCACGCTCATAGGACGAATCATAGTTTCATTGACTGCGGATAATATGTTTGATAAGCTCATCAACAAATACCTAATTAGAGTGACTTCATATACCCTTATCTATCTATAAAGTCACGTTGCTATGCGCATTCTGATATGAAGACAGTTTTTCCTTTGGCATTATCAAAAATATCCTCAATCGTATCAAATCAAAGTATCTACATACGCGCCTAAGCGTAAAATCACTCATTTATACATTAACTGGCCATTTTGCCATCTTCTTTATCAGCTTACGATGACGCATAAATGATTCGATAGCATGGTATGTAAATGTCATTACGTAAGTTAGCACGTAACTTAAAATGGCTTCCTCATGCCATACACAGAGCGAAGGGGTTCTGGAAGTATTCTCTTATGCGTGCCGACACCGCGCCGTTACTGTCGTTTACAAACAAAGAATATCTTCGTTCATCCTGTTCCTTGGTGAATGTCTTCATATAGTCGTAATGTTGCTGTCGTCAAGAAGATAAGAATTCTGGAAAATTTATTACGTGCTGTTTGATGGGTGTTAAAACGCTTTGAATTGAGGGTTCTGATTTGAGACGCTACTGTGCCGCGTTGGGCTCTTTTCGTCAAATAGACGCACGCCCACTTCCCACTCGTCTGTTTTTCTCGCGAATTTTCTCTAGCTTCTTCTCTGTTGGTCTTTGGTAGGATTGTATGATCCTTAGATTCAGCATGTGACCGAATTTCGCCAAGCAAGATACAAGCTAGTAATGACGAATCAGAAGGGTAGGGATGATTTGTGCAAAGGAAGACCTAATTGAACGGAACACGAATAAGTACCTATGAACGCGCTAACAAAAAGAAGAAAAAAAAAAAAGGGCAACGGCAATGAACAAAAGACACCGGGAATGAATCAAACAAAGTCGGCGTTTGCTTTATTTTTTACTTTACAAAGTCTATCGAATCTAGAATGGCGTTATATTGTTATATGGATGATTAGAGAAGTTTCGGTTCTGCCGTGATTTATTATAACGCTCGTACTACAGTAACAATTAGCGACATAAAGTAGTATGCTTGTTTTGCTTAAAAAAGGCGGAATTTATACGCTTTTATTAATTCTATTTGCCGCCGTAATCAACAATGCCTAAGAATCGCGCCTCAGACTATTAGTATTAAAGTGCGAAAATCGACAAAGTTGGAAGGTGACAATCGTCTTTGGTACAACATTTTCTTACTTCATTAAACAATTGAATGCACACTATATTCTACCTATATTAACAGACTGATAATCTTGGACAACCTTAATATAAGGCAAGATCCTAGGCTTCATACGTGAGTGTTGTACGTCATACTGATTTATTAACTTCCGTTTACGTACTGCAAAGTACCTGGACTATTCAGGCTTATTTTCCGGGTTATCCTCTGCCTAGTCCAGGCATTGAGCGTGATGAGCAAGATAACGTTCCGATTAAGTATCAATGGACATTTGTGAGCCGCGGTCGCGGCCAACAGATCATCATTATCGGTCGATTAAACGACTAGGTACCCATATGTAATGAAATGTATAGAGGTCGAACATCTACCACTTCTTTTGATAAGGATCGCTAGAAACTCGCTGCTCGTGTGTAGCTAGCCTTATCTGTCGCTTATACCAAATCAAATGGACAAAATGAAGCACGACCTAGCGATGGATTTTTCAAGAGAACACGACACATACCATGGTTATCTATGAAACATCCCGTTAAACATGTTAAATAACTGTAAAGCATAGCAAAATCCGAAGGAAAATCAGAAGACTCTAATTGTTTGGTTGAGCCATTAGCAAACATTAATAACAAAGCGATAACTAACAAATCATCATTCCGACGCCTCGTAACACCTATCCGTCAGCACTTAGACCTAGCAGTATAATATAAAAAAAAATGCAGGAACTGCTCTTACCAGCGTTTCAACTAAGCAGCCGTACTAAGTATTACCAATATGACCTTACTCGATGTTTCGTCATTTACCTTCCTCGAGGGTCGATTCGTTCATAAGTCGAATTGTCAACTTTGACTGCTCTCGTGGTCGGTATCCGAAGTATCGCCAGTTGATGTCAGTCGTCATGAATACTGAATTTAAAAAAACGTATTATTCAAATAAGCTTTGGCACACCACTGCTTCTACACGCTCGTAACTTTCTTGCCTTATTACCTTGAGTCTAATGTTATACGACTCGACATCAGGGTATGCCTCCGTGGTACGCTTCCTGCTCAGAGGTGGCTTTATCTAGCTCGACGAAGCGTAGTCAAAAACAATAACACATCTTTTCAAGGTGACTTCCGAAACTAACATTATTGCTACGTTTTACTAGGTACCCTACAAAGACGTAATTTCATAGCAATTTCATACGAACCCATCGTACACGGCTGAACTCGTAGACATCTTTGAAGGAATCATACATATGCCTATTGACGATCGTAACGTATCACGTGCATAGCTAGCTAACTAATTTTTTATGCACGGCTCGATGTAATGCAAAGTGAGGATTTTTTTGTGCTGCAGTAGATACGGCTGACGATATATCTAATTATCCAGGTTGGACTTTACATCGTTGTTGTACTTCCGTTGCTCTCTAGCTCTACGAAACGGAAGAGGGTTATTGATGCGCTATCGCTGATAAAATTCGCTCAATTTGACACAAAATAATATTTAAACAGCAATTCCTGACTTGCTTGTTGATTAATTTTTCAAGGTAAATTAGGATTACTTCGAAATCGAATAACCTTCTTTAATTAACAGCTCGGCCCTGCAAGCGCACCCATCACGTTCTTCACACAAATATAAAAGCCAGATTAGCCCTGACCAGACAATCGGTTAGCCCCTTTGGTACACCTTCAAAAACGTCGACCCAACACATGGGAACCCATACGAAGCTAACTACGATAGGTAGTCAGCTATTCAATTGTTCCGTTGTATCGTGCGACAAACATTCCGTTCGCTATTAATTTCGTAAATTGCATTTGACAACACACACACACACACAAATAGATGATTCTTTAGCAGGAACATTTTTTCCTGTCTGACTTTTGAGTGCAAGAAGCCCCTCGTAACTTCCGGTCCTGAAGTCTCTTTGCATTTCACCATTACGAAGGCTGTGAAACGCGGGCTCGATCGCGTCGTTGGAACAACTATCTTGTAACAGCTACAGAAACGAGTGGCTATTCGAAACTGGTATACTGCAACTTCAGTACGTTTCGCAGTAGTTAATTATAGGGTATTGCTTCCCAAATAGCAGTGTGCTATTTCTCGGATGCGTGATGGCTTGAAGGGTGAAAAAGTTCGCGGGATACGCTTCTATGTATCAACGAATCTAATGAAATATCTGCAATATCCAAGCAGGCGCATTAACCCTGCGATGATATGGGTCTTCTATCTAAATCTAATGTAAGCATTTAAGATCGAAAAGGAAACTATTATGTACGCTTAATCTGGATGTATATTTTTTCGAAAAGATATCAATTGTAATGCGTTACAAAGCGTTGTGAATCCATTTGTCGAACTAACATCTAACTTTATTCGCGTCATAATTCCGGCATAAAAATTTTTTTTTAAAAGTCCAAAATAAAAGATAGATTCGTCGGCTTACAGAAAATGACATGGCCGACCGATCCTGGAACTATTCACGCTTTACGATTATAACGCGTGGCTGCTTTTTTCCACGCATACATCCCCGTTTAGATTAGCTAAAATCGAAGCTAGGCAACACAGGCTGTTAATTTCGAAGCAGTCATCAGGAATGAAATGCTTTGAACTCCCTTGTTTCGACATAGCTTCTTCGGCTTCAGATCTATCGTCTAGATCCCCGGCAGCACGAGCACGTTTTCGATAGTTCAAATGTATTTTTAACGTCGGTCGACGTTAAAAAGCCATAAAAGGTCTCAACAGCTGATTTCTGTCCAGAATCAAGGTTCTCTTACCTCTTACACTAGCCACGAATAAAAATTGATTTTCCCAACGAAAGTTAGTTTTCATTCAGACGGAAGTGGACTTAAAGGAGTAGTTAATTCAGTTAGACATTGATCTCGTCAAGATTTGACGAAATAATAGAAATAATCGTCTTTCAAATTCCCTTGTAGCATCTAGCTAGAACAATCAAGCTTTAATCAAAAAAAAAATATGAAAATATCTTTCGTAATTTTGGAACAGAATGTATTATCTTTCTCGCAACAGCAAAGTTGCCGTCAGTGCTTGTTGTTAAGATTTATTTTTTGTATCGCTCATAATTAGCGCAGCTTACGACCCAATAAGACACTTTATGATTTGACTTGCCTCTTCTTCATGATCATCTTCTATATTTCGTTCTAGCAGTCCGATGCCTTTGTATCATTAACTACGAACTGATAGTTTTCAATGGAAAGATATTAATATGAAGACATTTTTCTATTTAGCGTCCCCAGACGATCCGTCTAGCAGGAATCTTACTATGCGGGCATAAATAACTTTATTGATCCATGGAGAAGGGGACACGATCGATGAAATGTGCGACGAGGAGTGCGTTTTCAAAGGGACTGAAACTAACGTAACCGGCCGCAAGCAAACATCAATTGACATATAAGTATTTTAACTTTCAAAGTATTACAATCTATTTGTACCAGCAATAATATAAAGAAATATCAAGTGGAAAAAAGTTAAGAGGTATGCGGGTGTTAGGACATGTTTTGTCCTTCGATGATCGCCAAGAACGCTAGTCCTCCCGATGAATACATGATGGCATTATTTGCAACATACTCTCTTTATATATGAAACATAAACTTCAGTAATCAGATTATCGATACAAATCATGCAGTTCTTCAGTAAGCATCACTGCTACGATGATGACGAAAAAGCATTTTGCAAGTTCTGATTGTAAAGCAAACAAGATAGGTAAAATTAATAGATATTCTTTTTTTCTTCCCTTACTGGAAGATGGGTGTAATCTGCGAGCAGAGACTAGCTTCGAATACTCTGATCCAGAATCAACTGGGTTCCATTTTCATCAGTTTTTCTTTCAGCACCTCCAAGTAATATGACATGTATTAGCCTATACAAAATGGCCAAAATTAGTGCGTAAATTGTGACATTGAAGTTGTCATGAATAGGCTCGCGTTCATGTTATTATTATTAGAGCGCAATAAGTTTCAGCTCAAACATCAAGCTAACAAGCTGAAAAAAAAACGAAATACCTAACTTTATCAGATAATGATTGACTTTAATACCGTATAGTAAGGAACTGTAAGATAATTATGCTTCGACAACTTATTTATTATAGTTTCAATTCGTATAAATATATATGTATATACCGAAATGCAGGATAAGTTTCTGTAACTTTCTATTGGTCTATGATAGAAATTCAGTGATTGTATCGGCAAATCTACAAGCTAGTTCGTATTAACTCTGGACAAACACTTAGATCAAGCATATTTTGGTTTACTGAAAAAAGACCTGTTGGGAAAAATTGTAGAGGGTAGATCACTTAAGTTAATGCTATGTCTCACTTGTTGTGGAACAGCTTTAGGGCATCAACAATGAAATTACATTCGGTTCTGGTCTCACAATGTTCGTCGGGTTTCGATGAAGTAAGAATGAAAAATAGTATTTTTTCGTTCAACGCAGAAAACAGAGTTCATCTTCCAGACCTTACGACGGGAACCGTTTCCTCAATCTCATTAAATCGAACAGGAAAAATGAAATATACGCAAATCTGCGAAGAAAGGATAACATCTTTTATTATGGTCAGAAATTAGATTTACCTTGTGAGCCGATTCTCGTGGTATAATGTCCATCTTCTCGGTGGATACTATTCTGTAGAAGATAACAATCATCGGATTTGTGAATAGCAGACGGTCGCGCCAATGGTAAATGTTACGAAAATTTCTCGCTAACAAATGTTCATGACACCCAGTATCAATGAAAAAATCTTTAGTACTTAATTGGACTCTCTTCGAACTTGCAGGACCCGCCATTTCGGATTGCTTCATGCATGACGGTCTCCCTCAAAATCGAGGCCACCTCATTCGCCTCATAAAGCATGTTTTTATGTCCTCCTCTGGCAAGCGTCAATTAGGAAGTGATAAGCTACTAACCATAACCTGTACTATTTCGTCATTCAGTGATGATCCTTCAAGTCTATCCACGGATCAATGGACTGTGCTCGGCTCACTCTAAAGCCACTTTAAAGCTAAAGCATTATTCAACTACAACTGTTGTGTATTTCTGAAATAAAGCATACTGCGCTCAAAATAGGATAAACAAGCTGTCTATAAACTTTGAGTTTGTAGGAAGATCATTTGTGCAAATGACCCATTAACTGGGTCATTTGCGGATGGGGCATATATGATAGGGTCACAAAATACAGTTCCAATTTCGCATATGACCGAATGTGGCGCCTTCGAGCTGAACGTACGAGTTTGAGGTGGTTAACCAAAATCCTTTTCGCAACTTGCTCAATAAAAGAAGGGAAGAAATTAATAGTTAAAGTGTATGCACCGAACTATAACATCCGACGACCTATTACTATCGATGTAATTCTCGAGTAGAAAATTAGTAAAACTAATTTTTTTAAAAAAATTTTGTTACGATAGATATTTATTACAGATTAGCCATGAATGCATAATTCGGCCTCCATTGTAAAGGCGAAATATTCTACTTACCAAGTTTAAACGAAACTTAAAGAAGCCACTAGATAACGGTCACTATATGGTACGGTATAGACCACGTAACTATATTCAATAAAATTAGTTCCCACATCATGAAGTTTAACGACTTTTACACCTTCAACAGTTAGTGGTCTAGACTTCAGCCATTTAAAATGCAATGCAAGTTCCAGAAGCACTCACTACACTATTTAAAAATCATGTACGAAAACTGTTTTAGAACAAGTTAAAGTCGAGTTTTCATCTAGAAATAGAACTTTAAGTGAAGTCTGTGTTTTGGTAAATATTTCCCGTCTTTTTTTTTAGGATATAATACGGTAACGTATTGACTGAAAAGTATGTTCCGCGTAAATTTCGTTTTGCATGGCTAAAACCTTCTCTATTGCAAACACTTCTATACACGATATGTGCCCAATTATAAGTTCAATCTCGATGAGTTCAACTTGTCACTTTCTTACAGCTGTTTTCCTACCTGAATACATATTAAGGCAATGCTAGGAAATGTTATGCAGGTCGAAAAAAATTATACATAAAAAAAGTTTCCTAAAATGAAATATTGATTCAATCCTGTGGACTGCAGAGTTTATCTGCGGTTGAATTTAACTGTGTATTTCCCAACTAAATGACCCCATTTAACCGATTTTTATCGTTTATCAACTATTTCGTTCCAGGTGATGCCTTTCAGAAAACAGACGATCGTCTTTCAAATGTTATTTATAGAATAAAAGAGAGCACCGTTGGAACTGTTGCACACGTCACCTTTAAGAAACAATATATGTTTCACTAAATGCAAGACGGATTCTAATTATTATTATATTATGGTACATGAAATTTAAACTTCGTCTGTTGTTTTTTTTTTTTCTTAACAAGGTATCGGTGACTTCACATTCTCAAAAGCTTTACGCCTCAGACGAAAAGGTATGGGAACTGGTAAGATATAAATCACATGACACCCCTGCCACAGTCTTCACTGAGCTTCCATTCTGACATCGTGCCTCTTTCAAGTTAGGAGAAGCTATCATTTGATTGCATCTGAACTAAGTAGTTGATAAGAAAACTCATTTATGCTACCCGTTTCTCTCTGTAACACCGGTGTTTTTTTTTTACGTGCTAGGATTCATTTAAGTGCATTATTAGATTCACTTTAATAACTAATTAAAGGGTTTATAATTTGTTAATGCGATAACTGCCGCCATAGTAGGGTGGCACGACAGTATGCGGGATTAAAGAACCATGGATTTGATCCATTAATAATAGAAACTCATTGATTTTCATAAATTGTTTGAATTTTTACTATAAGCTGCGTTTGGCCAATGTCAATATCGTTAGTGTTCTCGAAATTTTATCAGGTCTCTTGTGTCATACATGTCAATTTCAACAAATCGACGCTGATAATCGAACTTTAGCTATAACATTGATAGAGAAAAGTTTTAATTCGATACAAAACTAAGCTGGATTAAACTATTCGCAAAACCACAAGTTAAAAGATCTTCTGGTTTCAAGGCTCCTTACGAGAGGGGCCAGAACTCTGGGCCTTCGATGGTCCTTGTGTAAAATTCTGCTGCGCAAATTAAATAAGAAAATCACCAACTCTTTCTTGAATCCTCGTAGAAAGCGCATCCAACGAAAAGAGGTTTTATGAACGGCAGCTCTGTCGCCGGATGTCCTCAAAAGGCCAAAGCTTTTCGCTTTCTTTTAAGTCTATAGTTGATGCAGATATTAAATAAACGAATTACGACACCAGATTAAGGCAGTCGCTGCTCAAAAATATATTTAAGTAGAAGAATAAAAAGTATTTAGCAATTGCTCCAAATGTTTTTTGGCATTGCGTCAGGTTTCGAAAATGAAGGGGTCGTCTAGAGTTATGACGCATGCCTATTTCTCTGAAAGCCAGAAACCCAGGCAAGAGCTGTGCGATATCATTTTGTTCTAAAGGGGCTTAGCTATCTAGAACAATAAGTAGCACAAATTTCTTCTTAAGGACGCTGTTGTTGCCGGCAAAAGTTGGCTGGCCAAATTTAAAGCGAGAAGTTACCTTATAAAAACAATAAGCAAAAATGTTATCCCAGCTATAAGTCTCCGTTAAACCATACATACTTCAACTAAAGTTGGCCGGTTTTCCCTCTAGATAGTATGCGAAAGAGTGTAAGATCCTTTTTCTTTCAAGTCCACGACTCACGCTTGTTAGGTAACAATCCCATCTAGAAAACAGCGGGCTTAATGGATGCCCATACGTCCTATTTGTCAAACCGATTCATTCATACAACAACTATTCCCTTCAAAACGATGTAACTGAACGATGCCAGCATCATTGTAGAATAATTAACGAACGCACCTGTGATAAAAGTCGCAAAATTTTTCGATAGCGTCTACAAGCGCACTACGTACACGATTTCACCATTCTGTTACTGTGATACACCTCCTGGTCCATTCACGATGGTCCACCACGCATAGATGTGGGCACAGTCCCTACTTTTATCACGGGATCACAACTATCTAGTCAGCCACTAGTATCCAACAGTGGTAACTTGGCTTGAGGATCATGTTAGCGTTGCGTAACCCGTCTGCGTATTCCAGCTTGCCTGGCGAACGGGCTGTAATAAACTTGCAACGGTTCGCAAGAGCCCTAACGACCTTACGCCCAGGATGGGCCACGAGCGTATTGATGGTACGTGGTTTAGTTTAGCACTACAGAGTCACAGTACCACTATTAAAGCTAGTAAACGACCTTTAATATGTGCGAATTTTCCAGCATCGTAGCTATTATTCTAAGCTATTCAATAAGCTAATTCAATAAGCTATTATTCTAAGAGAAAACTGTACACGGAAAGAAAGATCTATCTGTATAATAGGTCGCATTACAACGAGCGTGCACTTTAACCCTGCTCCCGACTTCTTTTTTTTTTTATAAAGAAGAAAGAAAGCTTTTTATGCTTTTGTGTTCAGGGACCAATTAGAACGAATCGTAGCGTTTTTGCGCCCGGAGGTAGAAAGTACATAGGAAAATTTAGTGTGTGAATATAAATCTTCGTGTATACTTTTGATACTGCTGTGACACTATTTTGTTTTTTCGAAAAAAAACTTGAAGGTGCTTATTCTCTAACTAATGGCCTTTAGTGACATTGACTTTGGTTCGTGTTCGGCTT
Organism: Varroa jacobsoni; assembly: GCF_002532875.2. NCBI lineage: Eukaryota > Metazoa > Arthropoda > Arachnida > Mesostigmata > Varroidae > Varroa > Varroa jacobsoni. The sequence goes on along the minus strand of NW_019214423.1, from coordinate 198,974 downwards.
TAGGTAGGCTTGCACTCTAAGCCTAAATGGCAAGAATTACTAACGGAGGCTCGTGCTCTTAATTAGTGGCTTGATTATCTATAAAAAAGTTTTCATCATACGAAGCAGTTGGTGTCTCCGTCGCTGGTGAGGAAGACAACTATAAACATGTTATATAATATGTGATGACCCAGAATAAAATAGGCCTTTTTCTAAATGGCTGTGTCTAACTACCTATAAAATATCTGTTAAGAAGTAATACCAAGCAAAATCACATAGCGGCAATTTACTATCAAGTATGTTTGAAGCGTGAAGGGTTTCTTCTGAATTCGAGAGAAGAACCGCTTTTGCCATAGATGTAATGAAATAGTTAATGATGTAATAAGGTCTTTTATTCACACGAATACTGTGCATAATGCCCTCTATAGGGTGGCGGGGTCTGAGTAACATTGTTTGTATATCGATTATACTGACGAACGAAATCCGCATATCCGATTTGCTCCCCAAAATATTCTATGCGGATAGGTAGGTACTCGTTGACTCTTTCAAAGCGACTATTATCTACGCAAGCAATTGAGCAAGTATAGCTTATGTGAATGCGGTCATAATTTTTTTCTATTGCTCTCTGAGGTGACCAAAAAAAACCATGGTCATTTTAAGCGTTGTAACAATATTTCAAGTATTACAGAGGTTTAAGGTTCTCTTTTTTAGTCTCTAACAGTATTTTGTTTGACTTTTTTTTTTAGACATTTTTTAACCTCGCAGCAAAAACCAGGTGCAGAATGACAGCTGGCAAAAGCACATAACAAAGGTGAATTTTCATTGGATGAATTTTTTCTTAGTGACTAAATGAAGAATCTTAAAACTATTTTTTGGGTTGTGCCCCGATTTCGGATTTTAAATACAAATATTTAATATAATTAAATATCATAGCCAACTATATCGTGGTGTACTTGATCCATTTAGCTGTGGGAACCTCGGAAGGCTGAGCTAAACTGGCCGCAGGTTTAGTAACTTACAATATCGAATATATATATATACACTTACTACACATTTATTTATCGAGTAGACTTGCCTATATATACGCGACTATATTGCTCTCAATAGCTACATATATAAGACTTTGTTTTTATAATAATAATAACAATAATAGTTGTTTCTAGTACATAAGGTATACATCGACTGTCTTTAGTGTCTGAACATCTTTAGTGCCAATGTTAATAGCTGCTAAAGTTTACGTCTTACGTAACCTATAATTTAACAACTGTTACCCACACAAAATTACTATGGTTTTTATATTGGCAATTAATGTAATAGGCTACAAAAATATTTTTTGCTATTATTGCATATAGACTGAATTTATTTTTAATTTGTTAGTCATCACGCATATATTTTTTGTCCACGGATGCAGTATACTTTTTAAATATGACGATAATAATAATTGTAAGTTTTCTAAGGTACACAGAGTTCCAGTTTCTTCGTACGACGTCTGCTTGATGTAGTTGGGTGCATCTTCGGCAACTAACATACAGGAACGTGAAAATTATCGTAAGCATAATGTCCTGATCGGCATTCGGCGGGAAACAGCGCATTATTAATCCACTCACCCTAAGAATAGTTATCACCTGGGGTATCGTAGGAGAAATGTGTCAAGCTTCGTTAGCACTTTTCCACCTTGTAAGTACGCATTGATTTTTTTTTGTCAAACAAAGTGGTCACGACTGTGAGCCAGGCCACTGAAAGCCGGCCTCTACCCTACGAGTAGGCGACTTGCGCCACAAATGGCGGCTGCTGGTGGCGTATCCCCTTATCTCATAGAGTGAGGATAGCAGTCGTAAAACAAGTAACTATAATAGGAAAACATGGTTGAGCTGTGGTCGCAGCACAATAGCAGAACAATGGCAGACATTCATTCGCTGACTCACTAAATGAGTGAGCGGCGTTGATTGACATTGGAGCCCTTTCCTCAAATCAGCTCATCATACATAGATGTCGGAATGCAATTTAAAGTTTCCGACTACGTTCTTTCCAGCTGGTCTTTTCTCCTTTCCGCCAACCAGCCATGTAAGGCCAGTTGCTTTGCCGTGGGTCGTCCGTCGTTGCATTCACACAAACGGTCACCGCCGCTCTCAATCGTAGTGACAGTAGTACATCCACCTAGCACACATCGAGAGGACGACGGAAATGCGCAGCCATACAAGACCGACGCGGACATACTTCAGCCAAGTCTGCATAATGTATGATGAAAACGGCTGAACGGACAAAGAACATTGGTTGGACAGTCGCTGACGGAGCAGAAGACTGGAGGAAGGGGTGAATACCCTCAAAGACTGGACCATCCTTAGCCGTTGCAGACGGACGATGATATTCAATGTCGTTATTATTGTTGTTGTTGTTGTTGTTGAGCCTGGTAATCGGCCACAAAAGAAGGCGAACTCGTACCCTGAAGAGTTAACGGACGGAGGTTTCGGGGATTAGCTGGGAATCTGCATGATGAAGACTATGAAAAGAAGGCGAGAGCGCGTGGTCCGTCGTCTTTTTAATGATGGTTGCTGTGGTTGTGTAGCACTGGTGGGAATTCTAGTGATGGTTTGTTTGTCGGTCTGCCGACCTATTTGCCCTTGTGTAATAAAATCTAGACGCCATTTTTAAAACCACTGGATGAGCGAATAATCGGCCAATGGACAAGAATGCTGGGGGTAAATTGCTACGAAGGAGGAGCATTTGGACGTCTTTCAGGTTTTGCATGTCATGCTGGTAGAACTCAGCGATCAAGTGCAAGATCCCGCGAGTGAACTAAGAAAAAATCAAGCAAAGGAAACCGAACAGCAAAGTTATGGCAGGGACCTGCACGAATGCTGCTGAACTGGACGAACGCAAAACAAACAAGAGTGGCAGGACACCCTCACCATATACAAGCCACAATAGTAATCAACTCTTTACGACGACTTAGTAACTGCTTCTTTTACTTACCAAGGACTCCCTAAGACGCCTGCGTTGGCCTGCAGTTTTCACGCGTCTAGACTCGAGGGCATTTTTCACCCACTTTATGCTGACGAGCTTAAAACATGTATACGCACGTTTCGGTGATCTCGATACACTCTAACCAGCAAGCCCTGTACTACCTAGTATGCTACAAATAGTATACTAATATAGATACGATAAGCTAATAAGTGGTATACCCTGACGAGGCGGCGAATTTACATTACACAGTGAAATATATGCGACGGTCCTAGCCTGGATTTTATCAAGCACATGTCAAATCTGGTTAAATTACTAATTAATATTTTCTGTATATTAATAGTTTAGTGGTTTGTAGTCAATCGCCTGGGACTTAACGCAAAAATTCACGAGGTCTTTTACGTTTTTACGTACTGGATAATTGTGTTACGATACCCAGGTGGTGTTTGCGTCTAGTCAGTGACATAAATGTGTCTCAAACTGTTTGAAAAAATTATGAAATGCGTGTTTTGAAACGATGCAATAAGCATTGTAACACGATAAAAGCGTAAATTCTTTGAAGATCTACATCTCGCTAGTAATTTTTATTATGGTAATTTTCGAGTAGAAACACCTTTCTTTATTTTCAGTATATTTACAAACGGGTGTAGCTGCATAAATGTGTATGAAATTTGAAATACGCGGTCACTCAATCGCTCCTTTGGGTGCGAGGGTTAAGAAACGATGTTTTCTATATTAGAGTCGCATTGTATAATTTTGTTTGCGTGTACATTTCCGAGTTTATATATTTACTATAGTAAACAGCTTAGGACAAACAAAATGTATTCAAGTATTTTGCAGCATAACACGTCTTATTTAAATGATAGCTGTACGGCATAGAACGTTTATACAGGATGGAGCCAAAGTGAGCTTCATTAAAGTCCCAGTGTGACATCGCAACGACACGAGAACGACAATTAACTTCATTGCTCATTATCAGAACTCACTTGGTATTCTGTAAACGAGTTTGCACGCCTTTTGTGCTCTCTTTCGGGTTTATCTTAGCGCTTCACCGAAAGATAAAAAGAAAGGCTTTACTTCAACGACAAACTGAATCTCGACTCATGCACAAGTGCGTCTTTTTTGAGTAGCATCTTTCGTAGCACGTTTCGCGTTCAAAAATGATATATTAGTTGAAACGAACCCAGTTACTTAATCCTACATCTTAATTAGATAAATACAGATCCTTTAACGTATACGAAGGCATTTTTACAGCTCGCGTATGTCAACGATCTCTGCTCATTGCGAGCAATAAGCCTATAAATAATTACATTTGTTTCGTGTTAGTCCGACTGCTAGATTACTGAAATCACCGCGTGCAATGTTCTACGAAGGGGACAATTTTCTCACGTATTTTCTGTGCGTCCACTTTAATTGCGACATCTGGCCTCCTCAAGCTTTCGTAGGTTCCGCGTGTAGGTACGCATGTACAGATTTACAAGAGAATAGCATAGTTTTTTGCTGCTTCGCGATTTCCATTGCATCCTTTGGTCAGAATCCCACAAAGCATATTCAACTTTCTCTTGCAACGACCACCCATTTCCTGTCTTTCGCTCGCCACTTCGTCCGGCTCCGCGCAAATCTGTCTGCCGTCCATGCACTACGCTGTCGTACACTGTACGCAGAAGCTAAATCTGTTGTTCTACGGTGATCCTTCCATTCTATCTCCGGCGGACCGTAACTCCTCACTTCGTTACCCTTTACTCTGTTAAAGACTACTGTTCTTTACCAAATCACTTTTAAATTACACTTATATAGGTTTGTTAGCAAGCGGGACGAAACGGTACGCAGGTGGGGATGGGGGACGAAGAAAAAAAGAATAAGAAACATGCAAGCCAGCACTATGGCAGCAGACAGGGCTCTGATTGCTAGATCTGCTATTAGTTAGCCAGTTTTTGCACCTGTTCTCTTAAATAGTTTTCCGCGGAAAATGGGCCAATTTACGTTACCTCCTCTTCTACTAGCATAAGCACGAAGGAGGAGAACTACATTTTTCCTATTGTGACCACTTTTCCTAAACTCTGGATAGAGTTTGCTTCAGTATAGCACCGCCATATGCTACTGGGTGTGGACAGACAGGTTTCGTTCGGAGTGCCTTAAACAGCCCACGTTATCCCTACTACCGTTAGCGAAGTTAACTATCACTCCGAATTCGTGTCGGTAGCACTAAGGTCAATAAGCTACACAGTTTTTGCTGAATGACAATGAGCCGGGTTGCGGACAATGACAATGCGAAATTCCAAAACAGGGCTTTTACGTTTTAGGTTTTAATTGTTCGATTAGTTTAATGGCATTAGGTCTCACAGATGTATATTGTAAAGCGGAAAACATAGCGTTATACGAGGTAAACATACGTTAATGCTACATCTAAAACTGCAGGTTAAAAGGTATACCCTTTTTTTCAACAAATACTGTTTTATCATACAATGTAAATTTCGATAAAATGTCCTTTGATTAAGCTGATATCTCCGTTTCATGTAGTTTCGCATGGTGGATTGTAATAGGACAGACCGAAGGTTGTAAGGATACACATATGAGCGTGAAAGCGCTAATAGGAGCCACCCCTGGGACTCAGGTATCATAACTCTTTAGTTGAACAATGGCTATTTAAGTTGACTAGATTGAAGTTGCCATTCGTAGATCACATCTTGTCCCATATTGCCCATTGAATTTTGTTTTAGTCAATTCCACAAAAATGCTATTTTATATGGCCTAACGGATGGTCCGATGTACATAAATATTTCAAGCAAATATTTGTCCATGTTATGAAATTTTTCAAACAAACGTCTTGAAATTGCTAGGTATTTGGTGGCCTTTACTTTAAAATTAAGTTCTACAACTTACAAAAATGCATGTACCACGACCCACATATTTTTTATTTAATATGTTCTCTCTACATATAAAGAATGACAATATCTAAGGTAAGCAAATGGTTTTTGCAAGTTGTATGATTTTTTTTTTGCCTGATCTGAAAAAAAGAAGTACTCATATTAGATATGTAAATACTTAAGTAAGCAAGCTCATTGTTGCCGGTATTTGAATTGAAGCAGTTCTAGTTGGTGACTGACAGACTTCAAAACACCCGAAAAAATAAATTCTTTGCGGGTTACCGATATTAAAATATTTCAATGGGTCATATTTAGGGGCATACCCGCTCTTGTTTTTTGCGATGCGGGTTTTTAGACATTGTGTTACCTTTTCATATTAAATTTATGCGACGAGAATAACAAGCAGCGTCATAAGTGCAGTCTTAAGCATGACTGTGGTCTATACAAGCCGCATTGCGGTGAAGGATTTACAGCTACAGAACACTGTGTTGAATGATTTGAGTTTACTTGACAAGTTGTTAAAATATAAGCCTGCGTTCATTCAGTCGGCACCAAGTACGAAGATCTATTCCATCTCAGGCACTGATTTCTAAGCGAGCGAGTTACTTTGTCATAAGTGAAGTTAATGTTTGAGTGTCTTCCTCTCATCTTCGACTGAAAGGAACTACCAACGTATCTGCATCCAGTGGCCCGTAAATTATGGCTACAAACCACTTCTAACTACCCGTACCATACGAGCTGTCCTCACCCTAGTTTGTCGCCCGTCGAAAGCCGTAAACTGGTAGATAGGCTAGCGAATTGGTCATAGGGGAAAGTGATGGCTCTTCCGATCTTTTACCGCGATTTCCCGTTATAGGCATCGGCTTAGCTACACGGCCCGGACCACGTCTTTTAACAAACAGAGTCTCCGGACCAATTGCTCTTCCTATATAGGCCTTCGGCTAAACGAAAGTAAAGCAGTGACATAGCAATTGCTATTTGTCGAGATGTCGCAGCCAGGGAGTTGAAGTTATGTGGTGGGCCGTAGGCATTATATATCTAAATTTTCAGTTGACCTGAGGCGTAAATTTTAATGGGAGGTGGTCAAAGCCGATGAAATCTTTGTGTGAAGATTGAAGGGCTAATGGTATAACAAATGAAACATATCCCAAACAGGCTCAGGTGTTTTTTGGCCGTCAGAACCTACAAAATGATATCTAGATTGGACAAATTCGAATTGCACGGAAACGGCGCTCGCAATAAGGGTCTGTTCAATACAGAAACACAATTAAGCAATGAAATAATTCGATGCGCTTCCATATAGCCCACACAAGAAATCTGTGTGCTTTTTTCGAATGAAGTCTTTAGGCGAATTCCGCATATCCATCCTGAGATAATATGCTTCTCGAAAACATTTTTCTACTTGATTTGCTTGAAAGGTGCCAGGATATTATTTTCCGGCAAGCCCAGTTTTTTAATTTCGATCTGTTTTTTCTTCTATGTAAAAAATTCCATTAAAATCGATTTTGTGTAACAAATTCGATCCCTTAATTTTGGGCAAAACATGTTATTACACGTTTTCTTTGAAGCTGATTTATGCCGACAAGTTTTTTTTTGACCTAGTATGCAACAATAGGTAAACTTATATAAAGATCTTTCTATTATTAATCGCAATATGCGACGACGTATAGCAGAATATTTAGCGCGAATAATAGCAGTCAGTCAGCTTTTCTATGATATTAAAAAATATATTATTAATATGTCAAATTACCCTACTATGATAACTTTTGTGAAATCATTTTCTAGTTTTTTATAAATATTTTTTTCTCGACTATATCGAGAACTTTATGGCTAATATTTCCGGGAATTTGTCGAGTTATGTAGAATTTCCTGCAGATTTTTCGACAATTGCCCTGGTTTGCTGAAGAGCGTTACGTTGTTAGACCCAACGAATCTGAGTATTCTGTAACAAGAAACACCCATAGCGGGCGTGTCGACTCCTGCAAAAAGAAACCAGAAGAAAAAATAGATATTAATATCGAAAATATCTCCGAAAATCGGTGACAGCAGAACTTACATTTGAAAATGAGGTGCCGCTGCTTTGAAGATGAGACATACGGTTGAAATGACGCGATGATATCGATTGCTTCAAGACTGGCATCACTCTAGCTAAGTATCTCGTTGTTTATTGCTTGCCGATACGACATTCGGCCATTGGAAAATATTTAGTTCGCCAAACATTCGCATTGCTGTACACAAGCGCCTCATGGAAAAAACAATTGCGAGTCTAAATAGACGTTTTATCATGTCTGCGAAATTAATTCATTCATTCATTGAATTACAAAGGCCTCTATGCCATAACTGGAACAGGAACCATTAATATGAACCAAATGTACATCATGACTAAAATTACAATGCAAAAGGCTACCGTTTCCAACATATATTGACTTTAGTAGTAATAACAAGTCCACTAACGAAAGAGAGCAGTTTGCATGAGCCCGAAAGTATCTAAACGGCACGGCACGATACTTCCTATATTACCTAAAACAAGAATCTAAATAAACGTTTTAAGTTTCACGTTCGGTAAATATTGGTGTTTTTTTGTTTTCAACACTCTTACAGGCAAGCTTTCCGTAAGAAAGTTTTCTTAGCAATCGTTTTATTTTTGATTCAATAAAAATCACTGTTACATGTCGTTTCTTGTGCCCTCATTAGACGATACAATATGCCGAAACGAGCTTGTAACGTCGATGTTAATATTCACTGTCTAACACACGGTACTGACAAGCGTCTTGTTAAAGCTTCAGGTCGTTGTATAGAAGATACGATGGAAGAAGAATGCCGCAAATGGGTATATGAATATATACTCGAGCAAACCCTGCCTTTGGTGATAACCGTCTGGAATGTGGAATACAATGGTGGTATACACAATAATTTTATTTCGCGATACTAAACGAGAGCTAGTGGTCATAAGGCAAAATTATTCATTCAGGCAAAATGCTTTTAGCAAAGTATACGCCCCCCATTGCAATCAGTGATCCCTTTTGGGCCTATCGTGCTGTCATTAACGGTCTAACAGACAATGAAGTTGAAAGAGCCGTTTCGACCAAGTGTATCATTCCGTTGCGGCAGTCGTCCACTAGGATAAGAGGCCATTCTTCATAATTGATAAATCCATTCATATTTTTCTGAACCCCTCGGGACAAAAACTGCAGCTTAGTTCGCCTCCACGAACGACCACCTCTCGTCTTAGAATTGAGTGCCACACATGTTCCAAACAGAAAAACAGCAAACCAGATTATGAAGAGAAATGGTTGAAGTCTGAGACTATCCATCGTTTAAAAACTGAGAAAGGGACACAATAATTTCCAAAATTGGAAAGCTGTAGAATATGGTTCAGATATATGAGTAATCCTTTTCTTGAAGTATAAATGATTTAACTTAAAAACTCTCAAGTTTTCTTGCGTTTCTAACTTACTTTATTTCTGGTAGGACCACAGTAATTATAGATTCATTGCCGAATCTATTTTTGTTTTGGTTTTGCATAGGAATAAAATGCCCATCAACAAGCATATGCTCTCGCACTGTCTCTCTCTCTCTCTCTCTCTCTCTCTCTCTCTCTCTCTCTCTCTCTCTCTCTCTCTCTCATTCACCATATATATATTAGCAGAAACCTATCGGCCTCAATGTGCAAAGAATTGGACTAAATTTGAATGTTCGCGCGCTTGATGTTATCTAAGCTGATCTTTTGAATTCTAAATAATTCAGTAGATCAAAGCATAAAATCGTATAATCATTCCAACAACTTCTCTGTGAAAATCCATTTTATCCTTCAATGTTTACCTTTATCCTTATATTTAGTTTTTACCCTTATTTATTTGGGACTCTAACACATTTCTAGCAACTGAGGAAAACAAATAGAATCTAAGTTGTGTCTAAGAAAATATTATAACTCTACAATTAAAATTACCTAAAACTAGCCCGTATTTTCAAAAAGCGATTAAGCCTAAGTTACTATCAGTAACCGTAGGCTCAGAGCTTATTTTACATTGACTAGTTAGTTCCGATAGGCTTAGGACACCTCATCAGTAATCGGCAATGCCCAAAAAAGAGATTGCTAAATCTTATAGGTTGTGCGAATATATCCGCGATCTTTCACTTGCCCTAGACGCTACTTTCTCAGGCCACTTTAGCTTATTTTGCACCTAATAACAGACACTGCCTCGATATAACTACTGCATAGCGTTCTCTGAAGGCAGTGCCTGTAAGTGCTATATGGTCTGATACAAGCGGTCGACAAATTTGCCTATGGCACAGACTATTTCTCGTTAGGACTGCTGTGATATCCAATCCAGAAATCAATTTTCTAGCTGTAAAACATCACGTTTTTCATTAGTTATTTTCTTACTAAGCAAAAAGTTGTGCTATTTGGGGGTTATCACACTTGAGGATAACACATATCGTTGCAAATACTGCAAGAGTGTTCGGGGAGCAAAGCGGCTCTTAACACTCGTTCTCTGAGTGTAAGAGAAATTTAAAATCAATATATACAATAGTTGCACCATCTCTTTTTCGTGTATTTCACTAGACGTAAAAGCTCTTCGAAATATTAGCGACTATATTGATAGTTTAATTGGACTGATACAAAATGACGAATCTCCCAAGTATTAGGCACGGTTTAACTGTATTCTATTAGGAATTATTGAGTAATCGACAGTCTTGTTTAGCAACTCCTAAGATTTTTTAGTTATCTAAATAAATACATTTAATTGAAGAAGTAATTTCAATTAAATAAGATAAGTAAACAGTAATAGGTGATGCCGAAAAAACCTGACATCGTTGAGGATTTCGTTGGCACTACTTTTATTACTACTGAGTTAAATGAGACCGGTGAGTTAGGAAACTTCAAGTGTGATTATGCCTCGATTTGTATTATGGCCGAACAAATTAAATTATATTAAGGATTCTTTTCTTCAACTGTTTGACCTTCTAAGGTCTTTCCTTAACTGTCCTACCTCGTAATTTGGTATTATGTCGCAGTTATAAAAACTGGATGGCTTTTCAATGCTCCTTCTGGCCAATTTGTCACAGCAATAACTGAAACCCCACCGCCTATGTAATCTTTCAGATGTCTATTGTCAATAGCGTTGTTTGTTAACCTTCTCAAAAATTACTACCCGACTAACTATCAGCACGGCCGTACCAATGAAAACTGTAAACCTATATGGCTGATACTCATGATACGGGACTAAGCTACACGGAAAGAAAAAGTTTGGCTGCAATACTTTAATTTTCTAAGCGATTTAAAAGGGTGTTCCGTTCTCGTTTATTTTGAAGTTTCGCAAACTTCAGGCCAACAGTAGAACGTACTCTAGAACGTTTCCCTTAGAGCCGTATTTGTTAGGAAGACACCCCGGGGGGAAGCTTGCAAATTTTGTGTAGATTCATTTTCGTTCTGCATGTTTATCGTTTATATCAGAAAATTTGTATCAGACCTAAATTTAAATGTGTTTATGGTGGTTCTCAGGAAAAGGCATTACTGTAACGCTTAATTAAAACAGTGTTAATGCGGTGTGATGACGATGGAGCGTTAAGATACTTAATTTTAATTAACTATAATAAAACTTAATTAACACGATTTTGTATACGCTTTAGGCAGGTCCTCCGTAACGTCAACGGTCCATGACAGCACAGATCTATTCGCACCTACATATGTTCCCATATGGTTTGAACAAGTGGCACCCACACTTGAACGCAATGTTGTACTGGGCAAAATGTGGAAAAAAAATCGTATGTGCCTTCAACGGCCTTTTTTAGCTGAAAATAGAAAAGTCATAATACTGTAATGTTATTATTGTTATAGAACGGCATCATTCAGGACAACTTCCTTATCAACCCCATTCTGCCTTTTACCGCAAGATGATTACTGTCATAGTTTGAAAGGATGTCGGTCCATCTAGGTTTCTAGGTCACACATTTTTCTCAAAAGTAAATCAGGAACTTAGTACGTGTTATTTTGTCTAGCCTCATCTATCTCTTTGACGCCCCGTAGCTATTTTGGCGACATACAGACGTTGTCGCTGCGTTGATAAGGCCAGAACGGAACGGCACAAAATGACCTGTTAAAAAACTCTTCTCTCACGTTTCCGTCATCCTTTTCCAATGCTTCCATCGCGACTGCTGCCGTTGCTATTCCAATCGCAGCGAAGCGTTGAATCGACATCAGACACGGTCGCTTGTACGAGCCTCTCGTCATGCCCCTGGCACCGATCGTTGCCGGTATAGTTGCCCAATAACGCTAGCGTATGATGCGACTTCTGCGTGCGTACAGATCGACAGACGCGACTCACATTGACACCCACGCTGCCATTCAAGTGCGCTCACTCCGTGATGCCGTGCCACCGCCATGATGAAAGCCAAGTTCCAGTTGCTTTTTACTTATTCACTCGAGTTCGTCGTACTACCGAGAGTGATGGCGGTCATAATGATCATGATGATGGCCAACGATTATGGCTACCCCCTTTAAAGGACAAAATAATAAGGATGATGCTTGTCGCCAGAAAACGGGTGCAGGACAAGACTTATTCATGAATCCATTAGAAATTCGAAGTTGAAGTACAGGAACAGGAATGAGTGGTAGCCACTATGTATATGTATGTTAAACGTAGATGTGAAGCTACGCGCATGTCAACAAAAGAGCACAACCAACAAAACAAAGTAAAGATTCACTTACTCGAATGCATAATGGTCGGGAATAAATAAATCCGTTTAGACCACCGTGACTTCGTGAATTTTTGTTTGCCCTTTCATATCTAAACAAAAAATGTGTGCAAACAGCACTCATTTAGGGTATATTGTATTTATTCGGCTATTTAATCATCTTTATCGAGTAAATAATTAATTATATTATTACAGTTAATTGTAATTAATAACTATTCATGCCATAATACACTACGGCGTTTATTTATATATATATACAGGGTATATGCAAATGCTATGGTGTTTTTTTCTGGTGTTATATGTCATTCACGTTTTAGATTCTCTCTCTTTTTCTCTCGCTTCAGAAGAAAAGGAAAGCGCTTCAAGTGAATAAGTATACACGTGTTCTTCTTTACTATCTTATTGTCCATTTATTTGGCTGAACGACATTTTACACTTGTTGTTTCTATTATTGCGTAGAAATAGCTGGGTCATTTAATACTCTGCGTGTCCTAACGGGAGCGGTCTATGTACTTTGATAGCAGTTTCAAAATGGTAAGCTAACAGACCTGTCAGCTTCAAAGCTTTCTATCTTGACTTCAAGTAAGTTATACAATATGGGATTGAACCGTTACCAAAGAAAAGACACAACTCTGCACCCGAGTACTCTATGAGGAACAGAGCGAGTTGTTCCCGCAAACTATTAATGTTGTCTCAGATTTTGCTCTGTATCATGTCCATGTAGGTTTTCTAAATCCGTTATATTGCGCCACGGTTCGCCACTCATCGAACAGAGATACAGATAGAAAGAAAGCCAATCCTGGACAGTAATCTTTTTCTTTTCCCACTGCTGCAACGTTGCTTGTAATAAAGCTTCCCTTAAACCCCTGTAGCCTTCCTGCTCGTTAGAGAATTGCTGCCTGAGAGCTAAGTGTTTCGAATTTACGCCAGGTAAGCATTATATTATAGCATGAATGGCTTTCAGCATGAAACGAAATGTGTTCATGGTCGGATCTGAACCCGGACCAATACGTGTTCGTCAAGTTTGGAAAGCGAACGTGCTGCCCACTATGCCAGTCATCGGAACAAGGTATTGCTGTCTATAGACCGCCAGCTCATCCTTTTAACATATGTATCGCTTCCGTTGCCCTAGATCTCTGTACAGCATGACAAGCTTCTCAGTTATCTGGACCGTCCACCCGAAAGTGGTACAAAGTGCTTCCGAACGAAGCATCAAGCCTCTTGAAACTAGGAGGTCCAATCTCGTGGACGCATTGTCTGTGTCTTTGTTCTCTTCTGTTACTTTCTCTACATCTCTTTCGGCTGCTGTAGCTCATCGATTGCCAAATGTCGCAGCCTTTCGAACGATAACGAGATGAAACTATAGGCAAAAAGAGACCATTGTGCGTCCATATACGAGGGTAAGCGAGCTGAGGCTTCTCTGCAGGCAAAGAGTAAGAGCGAGACTTCCGCATAAGATGTGGCTTCACTATGATGCAATTTCGGCGTGAGGCTCCCGTATAAAAAGACGCTGAAGTGTTCTTACTGCACAGAACGACAAACAGGCAAGTGAAAAGAGCTAGAGGGGTTGCACAAGGCGATGGAGGAAGCAGAGAGGTGTCGGAATCTCCAATTTTCCGTCCCTTCCTGAACACACTAGACCCAAGAGTGACCAGAAGGTTATGTGCTGTCGTTTTCTTTTGCCTTTTATACCTTCCGTGCTATAGCGGCGCCGGTGATGACAAACGCGTCTTGTCATAATCCACTTACAGCCCTTTTGTATCGCTGTAGTGTTGGCTCGTTGTTACGTTCCATCGTTTTTCTTTTGGGCCGCTGTGATTCTAGAGTTTCCACTCTTATGAACAAGGGCGGCCGCCCGCCCGCAAGCTCTTGCTGTAGCCGTTTCATCATCGCCACACTGTCCCATCTGGAAGGAAAGCGGACATTTAGAGAGATTTACCGGTATCTCTTTTCCTCTCAGGGAGGGTTTATCCGTCTTGCGCCATCAGAATGTAAGAATAAGAACGGGTTCAACAGAGCACTTAGCTCAAGCATGTGAGATAGCAAGCAAAGGAGATACATTGAAGGATGTGTTTTTTAAAGATTCTGACGACTTCACTTAGTTTGCAATATTACGCTGTCCTGCCCTGCAAAGCGTGGAAGACGTCGTGGTACAGCGCTTGCCAACTGCCTAGCTGCTAGGATTCTGGTTGTCTGCCTTGTGAACATGAAACGAGTCGTAGCCTGCCGGCCAAAAAATTACATAATCACTTTGATTGTGGTGGCTGTAAGAATGGTCGACAGACTCAGGGGGATAGAGCTTTTAGTTTCGTGTCTACGCAGAAGGAGCTCGGACGTTTGCTAACCGCGTCGAAATGGTCATTCCGCAGATGCGTGTGGAATTCTACGAGAAACCAGTCAAGGCAAGCCAACAGAAGAAGGTCGTTCGTTCTAGAAAATGAATGAAATCAAGGGACGCTTCCGCCATCACGAATGTTAGCAAGCTAGATTCGTTAGTTTAAGATTATTGCAATTAGCGGAGCGTAGGTGCCGGAGCAAAAAACTGAGAATGGACATGGAAAGGAGCTAGATGATATGAGGTTAACGAACATTTACATTTTGGGATCCCTACGATTATTTAGTATAGGGTCCGTTCTAGACAGATAGCTCCACGCATGGAGCACCGGTCCGAAGGAAACGAAACAAAGGCTTTCGTACCCTGTGTAACTTGTAGTACTTAAATAAGTT
Source organism: Varroa jacobsoni (assembly GCF_002532875.2). Classification (NCBI taxonomy): domain Eukaryota; kingdom Metazoa; phylum Arthropoda; class Arachnida; order Mesostigmata; family Varroidae; genus Varroa; species Varroa jacobsoni. Next base: position 183,741 of record NW_019214423.1, on the reverse strand, counting down.
AAGAAGAACGAGACAACAAAGTGTAACTGTGTTGTGCTTAAGAGTATTACTTGAGAAGCATAAAACTGACATGAATTAAGATACCAGATAAAGTCTAATTTTAGTGATACACAGGAACTAAATAATAGTTGTTTTGGTTTTAATGATGAATGGCAAACAGTCACTCACAAAATAAAATGTTATTTTACGTGAAAATTAATATTGTTGTCATTATTGTCACTATAACCAAAGGAAAGCAATCCAAAAAAAACTATTATGGTCTCGCAATCCTTTTATCTCTGAGTGAGACATTGAGAATTGTTTGTAGCTTGTTTTAGTTCTTAAAATTTGCTCTAAACTATTTATTGCATTAATCATACTCCTATCTGGACGCAATTTTGGCACGTTACCCTATTAAAACTCGCTTTTTAAACTGTTATAAAAATATAAAAATACATCTGACCAATATTCGAGTTGTTCACTGTTGTGTTTGTAAACAGACATGCTGTGCGACTATATTTTTCCTATTAACCTTCCCGCCACGAGTTCGTAGATTTGATTGGGTGACGCCAACCCAATATCTCAAAAGCCCCAGGTTACTGCTTAGACTATATTCTCAAATTCAATTCACTCCAGCAACATGCTTGTCTCTGCATACCGCTTGTTGCCCCCCTCTCTGCTGACAGACGTTTGTACTACGATTGTGGAGCTCTTTTCCATCGCGAACTTTAGAGCGTCCCTCAGATCAAAGCTGCCAACTTGATTCGACGAGTATTAAGGTTATTTTAGCTCACCCCACCTCAAACGACTTCACTTCATGTTCCGTCGACTCTCCGACTGTGTCGTTCGGCTCTCTGTATAGCTACTACAGCCTCAATGTACTTCAGCTTCCACTTCAATCGACTTCAACGTTGGGATCGATCCATGAACAAGTAATTCGGCGAACTCTCCTTTGCCGTCGTCATTAATCAGTCGCGACGACCGCGATCCCTCAGCCATTTTCCGCTCCATTAGCTTCAATTATTTTTTTTTTGGTATTTTTTAAAGTCGAACATGACGTGGAGTTTCGGTGGCAAGCCGACAGGGCAAAGTGGTTCACTCCTAGTGGAAGGAAAAATATAACAAAAGAATGCTGAAGACAATATGGATTATTCCGATATAGACATATGGAATAGGTGCGAGCAAATTTATTATTTTACATTGTCATATTTGCATACATACTATGTCTATTAAAGGTTAATTTCTATTCCCTTGCAGTTCGTTTTACCCTTTTACCAAAATAACATTACTCCTGTATATAGCGAAAAGTGTTTTTTATTTCAATACCGTTATTAGTTTCTGAATCATACGCCGTAATTGCTAAGACTTTTTTTAAAATTATTCTTTCCGATAAAATCACGAGAGCGTACGCAATATTTATACACTGCCAATCGTCTATAATTAACGAGTTGTAACACGTGTACATCTGGCTTGGAAAAAACTAATGAGGTAATGAGATAATAAAGCTAATTACCGTGAATTCGGATATATACGGTGTCATTATAGAAATACGACTTCAAGGCAATGTTCAGGATTTCATTAAACGGCAACGCTCTACCCGAACTGCTAGAAATTCGTATATGCAAGTGTACATATTACCAATGTACACAATTGAAATGTTCATAAAGGACTATTTATGGCATATGAAATCCTGAAACGTATCAATTTATATACAGGCGTATTATATACGAGCTACCGAATATCTCCCTCAAAGAAACTCGGTAGATGTATAGGGTCTATAGCAGATAAGGCAGCTCTACGTAATGTCCTTCTAAGAGGCCAGTATGACATAATACATGTGTGTAAACACTGCGCATAGATATACTACAACATACAAGCTATTGCCTATTGGCTCAAAGTACCACTGGACGTACTTTGAGGAACGTCCTGTTTTCATAATAACACGAATGCAATTATCGGTGAACTCATTCACTACAAATATACATATGATTACGACCTTACAGTTGGTTAACTACTGAAGCTTGGGCTCTTAATTAGCGGCACGCATGCCTACCCTTACTCCGCCAAGGCCTACCCAATAATGGAATCATAGTCGGATTCACTAATATCTGCAAAAAAAAAATAGATTGTACATACAAACTCACCCGTTTAACGAGCTGATTGGCAAACGTTGGTAAAACCACTACATACGTAGACTATACTATTGGAGCACAGAACAGTGTCCCGCGGTTATTTTCTTTTTTATTGAATTAGACTGATTTATCTATGTATGTCGATGTATCATGAACTATTGGTCATATACACGTCAGCATTGCTCCGCTGCAACTTCCATGCGTTCTTGCTTTTCTAGTCACCACATTCTCCTACTCTAATAATATTTCAACGCTTATACTGAACTGTCACACTCAGTCTCACATAAAATAAACCTCGATCTCTAATTTTCGGCCGCTGTGGTACACTGATTCTGCTTTGCCCTTACAGCTGTTTGCTTATAGCATTTTCACCGGTTTTAGCATTTATGCAGTGGTTCCATTAGCCTCGATACAGTTATCCTGCGGCATCAATATAGTCTGCACCTTCATTACATTGTCCTTTATAGCGTCTCTACAAATAGATCGCGCTGCAGGAGTTATTTAGTTACCCTGCTTTCATATTTCGAAATCCTGGTACACCCAGTATGAACGATAATTTGGGTGCGGACCTATGGCTTTGCAGTTACCCAATTGAAATTTTTCTTAGGCCTTGTTGCATTTACGTCCGCTTCTCCCACTGCATTTACCTTGCCATCACACTATACGTCCTGCTATTGTACGTGAAACGAGAACCAACCTCCGTACTGAACTACCGAAAATAAATTTCAATCAGACAGGCTGTTCTGCATAAACTAGGTTAACCTCTGGCCTCTAGGCCTGCTAACGGGATCGTACCCAACCAAAATAGCAGCTCAGATTTACAGGCCTTAGGTTTCCATCACTGCTTTTCGTGATAACTCTGCGGCTTATCCGTTGTGAGCTAGGTTTGAACCCGGGCCTAGATAGATTTCGTTTCGTGCTGGGAACCAGCCGTGTGGTGGACTAGTAACGGCAATACCGGACGTAAAATTTCAAACATAGAGATTTACGTCATTTCATTATTACTCTGGTTATTAATAGCTCGGCCTGCCCGATAGAAGTGTTTGTTGTCCTAAAAAGCTATTGTTCCGTCTCTCCATTTCTGTATTCATATGTGGCAGAGATACGTAGCCATTTCCATTAGAGAAAAAATAGCTAGGAACCCTTTCAAACGCGGAAAACAGTTCTTTGAACGAGGTCCAACTTGAGCCTTGTTCGCTAGAGCTGGCAAAGCAATGAACGAAGAAAAAAGCGACCAATCGTTAAAAGATGATGTCGAAGATAGTAAATATTTTGAAAGACTCACGCAGCTTCTAATAATATCCATATTTTTGCTACTTCCGTAAAAATCAATGAAAATTGTAGCATGATGACAAATGTAGTAGTACATCAAAAATTGACCAATAATTACCATTTTCAGTTAGACTATAGAAGATGTGACTTCGTATCATAAATTTTCTATTTTTTGTAGCATAACTGCCTAATTATAAGCTAGGTAAAATGATACGCTTCCCATTTAGCAAATAAAGGCTGCTTTCTTCGTTATAATTGATGTGTTTTATAAAACGCGAACTGCAAGTAGTCTCATAAAACAGTAGGCGAAGTCTGCGCTTTAATTTAGTATCTCGGCTGCCACCTCATGGTACTGCCATTCTACAAAGCAAACATTAGAGTGTATTGGGATCAAGTGTAACTCTATTTTAGGCCCTGGTACAGGGACTCCATATTTTACAAAGGCTTCAGATAATGACACAAAAAAGAGCATTACGTATAGACCTTTCAGCTACTATTTAGTGTTCACAGGAATATCAAAATCCCAGGCCCTGGGCATATTGCGACAGTCTGCGTAACAGTCATTAGATTGGTTTTTGCCAAAGTACCACGAAGTGGTTGGTATATCAAGTATTCTAGTACAGAGCAAGCAAGGGGCGCCGCCCCCTAGTCGTAACACTCACGCGCGGATGCTTTTACCGCCATACAGGACTGAACCCGAGCTGATTACCATGTCAAATATTCTACGTATATTCAATAGCGAGTTGGAGCGCTAAGAGGCTGATATAACTGCGAGGACGTGGCCTGCTGACCGAAGCCTGAAGAGACTAAAAGTTCATTTTCAATCAATATATCAGCACGACGTAGCCTAGCTGTGACATAGTCAAGAATAATGGCACTGCTTGTTCAATTGTCGTTTCGTTGACTAGAGGCTCGCTGAGCCGCCTACATGTCTCTGTCAACAAAGTTAGAGTATTTTATCAGGCTTACCAAAATAGGCTTGATAAATCAAGGGTAAGTCTGTTGTTGTCATCAATCGAGTGATATACGGAATTCAGAGAATTGTTCCGTCAAATATTAACGAGTTATAATCTCGCATCTACATTTTCGCAAAGTCGTTGCCGAATGTTCCCGTCAGCTTGCACTGTCGAAAATAGTAACCAGATGGCTTCTATTTCCGTAGCGATGCACATATTTTGCCTGAAGTGGGTAGAGAAACAGACGGGCTGGGATTTGATGGTCGGGTAATTTACTCATATAACACGAACTCAACACCGCATTTAACTGCTAGCAAACAACTGTCAGACGATAATGATAAAAGGCCACTGAGCGGTTTAGTAGGAGTGGGTGAGGTCGTGTTTGGCATCTCTGAAAGCTCGTCCAGCTACGATGTCGCGATGACCATTCATCGTATAATGAGACGTAAGCCAGCAGCTACTGGCTTTTTCAATTTGTGCCTTGTAAAATCTCCCCAACGACCGATTTTGCTAATCAGCACCGCTGTCGCCCATAGATGATGCTTTTATCCAGTGGCGGTGTTTATATAGCGAAGTTACCCTGTCCTTGCTCTGTTCACCTTAAACAGCCACAACACGACCTCTTCATAGGTATTTTTTTTTATTAACAAGGACGTATCTTTATTAAGAGCTATAGCCGCGGCATGGCAGTTGCTTTGTAAGGTTTTTTCCCTATAGTGAAAAAGCAAGAAGAGCGGGAGTTTATTAAGTAAAATGTTTCCTGGGTTTCAGGTTATCATGTTCAGTTATTACAGAGGGATAGTTGAAACGTTTGAAGTATCCAGCAAAGAACAAGTAGGGCTTTGTCAGTCTATTCAAGCCATCTATATTCTTTAAAGCATTTTGAAAACGAAATAATTCAATGAATTAAGGCCCATAAGCTTTAATATGGAACATGTAATATTCTATAATTACGGGAGACGGGACCGACAGTGCATTAGCCTTGCAAGCGCGTTAGTCTTAGCTTAAAGCTTAAAGCAGAACTTAACAGACACTTTATCTTCACTACATCCCATGCGTATACGTCCTATAAAAAACTTATTACATTAGTAAAGCTCGGATGAGGTGAATTTCTTTTCTACTCAATACAGTACATTTACTGCAGAAGGCTATAAAATACAATTTCCAACTCCAACGGTGCATTCGGAAGCTTCGCACGAAAAAAGGTAACCAAAAAGCCCTCTTTTACACGCTCACCCCCTAAGCAGTCCGCCAATCAATTGTCGAGAAAGCGCCTTTAGACTTTACTTTATACGATTTCCCTTCGGTCAATAACTCTTGTACTGGGCTCTCAACCCGCTACCTAACTGCTTGAAATAAACAATAGTAAACCACCTGTAGATTTTCTTCGACCTGCTTATTCGCCCCTGAATTCGTAAAGGACAGTAATTGCTTTTTGTCGGTGTTCCTTCCCAATAAACGGGTAGAATTTGCGTAAACAGTGACGACCTTGGCTTCATCTGGTTAGAGTTATTGACTCTTCAGCTGCGGATCGATTCCACTGTACGAGACGAAAAATACAGCAGCCGTTGAGGAAAAATATGGGATAGATATTAATGAAAGCTCTCAATGGCTTCAAAGCAAGAACATGCAAGAAGAATCCCTGAACATGCAGGCAGTAAATCAGCAGAAGTCTTATTATATAGACATGTAATTAATTTAATTAGTTACGAAAATTAATATTATATCAACTTCAACATTTCTTATGATAGCTTCAGCTAACTGAGGTTCGTCTTGAAATAATGTGAAGGTGACTGCTATAAATGCGATGACTTTAATAATAAATAAAATATAATAATAGTAATAAGAAGATGTCACAATGTTTGAATGATATGCTAATGATACTGATCTATTAACTAAGCAAGTTTCGCGGTAATGAATTGAATTTTTAAAATTTCCATGTTTATTGAGCACATCTTTATGTAGCCACCCTCATCACGAAGAGAGCGGCAGGGAAGTGCAGCCGACCAATATATGGGTTGATAAACACTACACACGCAAATTGGACGACGCTGGCCAATTCAGCCGGTGATTTCCTGAACCGTTTTCCAGCAGCTCAGCATGAAAATGTCATGACATTTTCCGTGCTTTCAATTCCATTGACCCTCCAACAGACTTTGTTCGATTTTCCAACAACCTACCAACCCTGCCGGCCCAGCACCGCAAGAGACCCAAAACCGACATTTTAAGGAGACCCGTAAATTTTCCTTGCTTCTATTACCTTTGACGAATTTAAAAATATTTCTAATTTTCGAGTCGCTATCCAATGGCAACAGCACGGACAATGCCTCTGGCGTTTTCGTTCTGGCGTTTCGCCTCTGGCGTTCGCAATGAGAAGCGACGTTGTAGTAAGCTTTTATGCCTGGACATCTCTTACAATTTTCTGAACTGGCGACCTCCTGATTAACCATAAGGTACCGCGCTGTCACAAGGAACTTCTTGAGAAGTTGTTTCAGCAGCAGCTTGAGGTCGGCAGGATATTCCTGAGTCCGCAAAAACCAAGGACCTCCTGAGACCGCGAAATCCGTGTATATTACACAATGTCTTTTAGAAACAATGTTTACAGTCACAGTTCGGTGAGTGGTTGTATTTTCATCAATGTCTATTGTAGTTGATCGAACCGTGGACTCAGAAACGAATCCAATTGCAATCGAAATCTACTACGCTGTAACCTAACGTCTATGAAGCTCAAGATAATGTTCTATCTTCAAAACTAAACGAAATGTACTATACCTGTCATCTACCATGGGGCCTGCGAATATAGGCGCCCAACAGGAAATGGCTATATATCAACCTGTTATTTAATATAAGTTTCAACTGTCGACAGCTGGCTAAGATTTTCTAGTGTTACTTCCTTAATCCAAGTAACATACGAGGCCTACGTCAATGTACCGGTGACCAAGAGTCCAAGTCATTAGTGAAAGTGGTCTTCGTTATGTTTCAATATAGAGCAAATGGTTACGTAATTAGTAGTCATTCCGCTTCTCAATATGTTGCAAGGGGCTTTTAAGAAATGTAGTGTAATACTTGATCCTCTGAAAATACGCAGTAGTAGCGAATGGGGCTAGTAAATACAACCAAAAAAGAGGTCGGGTTGAAGTTATTTAATTTTTTTATTACCCCCTTCTACGACATCAAATTCGTATATGTACAGAAGCGATTAGCGTCCGCCTTGGATAGCGTATCTGTATACACTATTGGATGATGACGTTTGAATGATCGGAAAATAGCATGGTAGTAAACTCACGAAGTGGCAATTTTTGGCATCCTTCCCCACGGCAGTATGACCTTCACCATTTTGGCTTTCAGGTTGCATTTCCATCGATGTCGAAATGGTAGGGAACTGCCCTATCCGTAACGGTATCCTATCTTACCGTCGCTTTTGCTACTGTTCAATGAAAGCCCCGATGCGTTCCTGCGTGAATGCACCCGTTCCTGTGTACCATCAATCATATCATGGCATACCATTTGAACTGCTTGTCTCTTTTTCTATCCAGCGAGTGTTCCACGTAGAATATGTGCTTTTCAGTAAAAGTGAAGAAAATACGCTTCTTATGCCATCAGAGTTATGAGTTCGGGTAGCCGTGTGTTTTAAGAGAGTCGCTCCACGTGCTTTCTGTATGCCTGACCGGCTGAGCAAAGCAGATACAAAAATAGCTCTGATTTACACTATACAAAACATTTGCTCTTATATCGTCTGAGTTGTAAATCAGATATAATAACTACGTGTTATGGCTGTAGAATTAAACTTTACGATGCTTACAGCGTAATGCTATTGAAACTTATACAGAAAGACGTTTGGGTAAAATGGGCTACATTCGCATGACGAATTTACTAATGAGATACGGCCACACACAGGCAGATTGAAATTACTGGCCAGAAAATATTGGTTATTCCGTTTACTGCGTACCATCTTAAGCTCATCTAGTTTATCGGGGCGTAACAGCACCGCGACAAGGTTCGACGTCACCCTATCTTTACCCTAATATATAAAACTGAAAGCAGCTTGTACGATACGTAAAACATTGCTAGGCTTCAAAACACTGTCAAAATGTTCGAACGGGTTATATTCGTGGCGGAACTTCGAACGTGACTCGAAGCTCAGCTACATGAAATTTTCGCCGAGATATAACGTATCAAACAGATACAGTGGGAGAGATTTTCGTGGTCAGAGTGAAACTGCGCATGAACCTCAGTGACGAGCGGGCATTGCAATCACACCCGCTTTAAACTAACTAAAAATGACGATATACAGCTGAAAATGGGTATGGGTTTAAAGTGTTACGTTGAATTTTGTCTCATGGATTTTCGGATTTGAACATACGACTTAAACAACGCTAGCTAACCTTGCTACCGTTTCAGCCATTGTATCTGACTTTTATCAATGATCCTAAACGAACCGAAAATTCAAAAGCATAACTGATTGAACTTCACTGTAAAAACTATACCAGATCTTAAACGTACGACAAGCGTCGTCCGTTTATTCTATTTTATTCAAACAAAGAGATTTAAATCAGTTTAGTATTTCCATCAAAGAGGGAGACGCACAGCAAATGATAACGTAGTTCTCTGCCAGCCAATCAGATCTTCCTATTTAAGTAGTTGGACCGCTTTCATCTCATGCTTGTATTTCAAGGCATGTCCATCATCGAGCTTTTGCGCCTAGAAAAAATATAAGAAAAGTGCACAGCGCCTATATATATATATATATATATGTTCAATAAAAACGTACGTCAATTAGCATTGCGATGATTATATGTATACTACAAGACCGCTATCGTCCGTGTTGCGTTTTCTTCAATGAAGCGAGTAAACGAAAGAGGCCGAGACGGCTACATAGATTTTCTATGTGCATCTCATATATTTCTATTGATGTAGCAACTTCCAACTCATATACTTGCTTTGATTTGATTCCATATTAATGTCAGCTAAAATCACAGGGCCATTTCAGGTATCGATGCCCACTTGTGTCTTACATCATGAACATGTCCAGTAGCCCACTAGAGGGCAGTGTTGGGTACAGGGAACACTGCAGCGGGTGCGAAGACCCTTCAGCATGTTTATCCTGTAAGGAAGTTTTTCGGGCATTTTAGCGCGCATAACGACATAATGTAAAATGTCTTGGGTATCTTCTTTTCAGATGGAAAAGCTTTTTCCATCTGTGATACTGGTTTCGACCGCTATCGTTGGTACATCTACTCTCGACAATGAGGTCACGATAGCGTATACGGTACATTAGGGAAACGGAATAAACGATCTTATTAACTTCTCACCGGGATCATAGAAGCACGGTGCGCTGTAAACTATTGACGATGAACAGACGACCCGTAGGATTAATGTGAACATCGTGTATGACGCGAACGGGAACGAGCAAGCGGACGTTATGATGCACCTGGAGAATCAGAAGCTCAGTTCGATTTCCCCGCCCTACAAATAATTTGACTGGTAGCTTTGGGTCCACATAAGGTCGTAGCTGAAGCCGCTACTTTTCGCTCATCGAATTCAATAGATGGCTCATCGATCTGCACGGATAAAACGGTGCATATAGGATATCTATGAGAATAGTTCGCTCTGCCAAAAATCATAATGTCACGTGAAGTTAATAGAGTAGTGTTAGAATTGTAAGAATAGGTAGGACAGTTTTGGAACAATTGGTGGCAATTATTACTTTCACTCATCTGAATAAGCCTACGTAATTGTAAGGCAATCTCTGATAATTCAAGAGGCAATATCAAACTCAAACCTAACAGAAACTAAACCTTCGCGACCAGTAAACAACTGTGTAACGGTTAGTTTTTGAACGGCGATGACACTGAGGCCGATTCAAGTACTAGGATTTTGGTGCTCTGGACATTCAGTAGACGATAATGCTAACAATGCCCCATTATTGAAAATACCATATTAACCTATGACAACGCAGCTACGTCGCTCAAATACGTAATGCTTCTTTTGTACGATCTGACGCAATTATTTAACGAAACGTATGAACTCTGCTCGCAGCCTTCATCTGCTTATTAGCAAAAATAGATACTATTTTGTCTTAATAGCGTTAAATCGTATGAATTTCAGCACATCTAACAATACTTTTCTTTCATATTTAGTAGGCTTTCTGGACAATTGAATATGATACGCTAAAAATGATACATCGTAGGTTTAGGTCCGGATAGTAAAAGGCTGAAAGAATAGTATATTTTTGACTCCGTTAGAGAAGCGCTGTTTGCTCCAACTATGTAACAATAACGGAAACTAGTGTCGGCTTATATACTAAGTACCCCCCGCCGAAGTTTAACACTGTTGTCGAATCCGACGTGTTCTTATTACGTATATGCCTCTTAGTGAGAAACCTTTTCAAAAGCAAAAATCTTCTCAGAGGTTTGCTGCTCTTCTAAGCCTATATATTGGCCTCAGAGCCTCCGCTAGGGATACGTTCTGTATTTCTGCGTGTGCTCCATCAACGAGCTATAAAAATGCACATTGAAATTTTACTAATTCAGTTTATATAAAGTTTTATTTGCCATGAAGAATGAATACGCTTGTAGTATTTTACCGTTTAATGGTTATCCACATCCCCAACAATAAACATATAATGATACTTGTAAAATTTTGAGAAGAACCTTTTCGAAATGTCCAAAACACTGAATGTTTTTTAAAATCTGTAAAAAAATGTTCAGTGAGCTCCGATTTTTGTGTTAATAATATGTTTATAGTCTAGCAAATTTCCTTATGGAAAAACGGCTAAAAAGCAAATAATATCGAACACTTGAATTAATGTTGATACCATTATACGACTCACAATTAATCATACTGCTATGACCAAGCAATGATGCCACGCCTCCAAGATCGATTCGGCAGTTTTTGTTTTTTCAACGCAAGGTGAATAACAAGTGATGAAAATGCCGTTTTTCTCCATTGGACATATTTATCTTTTCAAAAATTTATCTAATTTTAAGGATCGTAACAGGCCAGAAAAAACATTCCAGTTGCGACTTGACCCTGACGGCAAATTTGGATCTTGTAAGTTTAGTGAACGTCATTGTCCTAGGGATACAGTACATACTCGCTTCGTATACACACAAACGTATACCAATATACACAAACCTTTATTCGTTTTGAACTATAGGTTTCGTTATAACTTGTTGTTATCCGGGCTGACATTGGGCGTGTATTCATAATGTTTTCTCGCCGCGGTTCGGTATCTTTAACATCGTCCAGAGTACTCCATTTAAATGTTTATAGAAAGGGCTTTGCGGATCTGCTGGGAAGACCGGCTACGTGCGGTTGAACAAATAACGAAAGTAGAGTAAAACTGCGAACACCAGCTGGTTCTTTCATTCGCTGAATGGATGCATTTGGCTGCTACTGCTGCTGCAGCAGCGCCAGTTTCGATGAAGAAGGAGCGAGCAGCACCCAGGATTAAATCAGTCATGCGGAAATGCCATAAAGCGTTAGTCATGATACTCGACGCGATCGCACTCAAGGTCGCCGCATTAATGGCTTAGCAAGCGGATCCTAGAGTCTAGGAGTCTGTCCTTTATAAAGCAATCGATGTCACATTCCGAAATAACATAATCACGTGTAATGGAAAAACAACACATATCGTTACTGACCGTCATTGATTACTGCAGCTCGCATGAATTGGGAACCGCCCTCCGTCAGCAGGCAAAAGACAGTAAAGATTTTCATCTTTATGTTATAGTTATATATCGTATATATAGTTAGTGAATGCATCGGATAAAATATGAATAATTTTCTTATGTAATTCTGCAGGTGGAGCCTATCAGTGAATCCGAAGAGAGAAATAAAAACTAGACTTCATAACGGTGCCAAGTGAGCCTCGGCATAAAGTAACGTTGAAGTGAAAACACAGATAGCATGACGTCCCTTAGACGCTTTCTTCTCCTTTGTCGCTGTAACCTGCAGTATGTCTTTGCTTCTACACAGCGCACGGAACTACAGTTTTCCTTTCAGAAGCCTGTTGAAACTTCGTTGTTTGGGGAACGAAATTCCACCCGAATTTAAGCTTTAAAAATTGATGTTCCTGGTGAAAAAAAGGATACTTTCCACACCTAATTTGCTTCGCTTCTTGCCGAATTCAAGAAGCTGTCGAAACAGTTGGTATAAACTCTTCTGGCTGAGAGGACTGCTTAGAGAAGGCTAGTAGTGGTTTCTTAGCTATCCGATGTTAACGAAAGCCGACTGAAAGCGCGTTTGAAGAAAGATGGACTTGTTAGAAGTGTTTGGTTGACGTGTTGATTTGTTGTTTTGAAGAAGGATAACTTTTTAATTTGTTGGCAAGATAGAGTGCAGGCGTAAGACTATCAGCAGACATGTTGAGTCTTCCAACTTTACTGAAGCTTAGAGGCTGAGCATCCCACAAACCGAGTGAGGTTTTTGGTAGCAGTGGTCTATTTTGCTATTACATTATCTGCAATATTTATCAAAGTATCTCCAGATTTTGTTTGCCGATATTCTTTTCTCCTTTCGTTATATATGACTAACACAGTTACGTCGCCAAGTTAATGGTCTAATCGATCGCAACCCTGTTTTCAGTAGGTAAGTTCAAGTTACCCGCCTTGCAGTGACCTGACCACCTTCATAGATATATCGTTACAATTTTACATGATCGTGCCTCCAAATCGAAATTACTTTGATTTCGTTATGTTAAACACCGTATTACGACTGCCGGTACTTTTTGTACGCAGATACATTGTGCGCATACATTTCCAACCCAATCTGCGGATGGTGGTCATTCGAATACGTCTCGTGTGTTTTTCAATAGTTAGAATAGACAAAAGATTAATAACATAATATTCTTAGCACGAATCACTCGATATGATGAACGTGTGCGTGTAATAATGAAAACCGGCGGCGTCTCTAGCCCCCCCCCCTCAACTAGCGCCTCTGCCTCGCCCTAATTGCCTTTAATGGCGCGAGTGTATTTAGTCTATATTAAAGTGTACGGTCGACTGCCATTTGTCGAAGGATCGCTGCCGTGTTTTACTGATGATCGTTTTCCGGGTTTGGGTTTTGGAGTGGAAGAAAGGGATTCGCGTAGCTATACAGATTTGTGCGATAGCGAGGCGTTTATATATCTTTTTGACTATGGTTGGATGCTTTCCAGAAAAGCGGCTCAGCGGGCCCACTGATTTCTAAGAGTTGTTCTTAGCTCGCCTCATCTTGCGTTTGGCGGAGGGCTCTCTAATGAAACTCGATGAAGATGTGCATTGCTATCGATAACAGGAACGTCAGCACTGCTGTTGCAATGGCTGGCGGCCGACCCGAGCGGCACGAAGATCTTACTGGCTACCAGTAGCGGAATTTCGCTCCGTCAGTTAAGATTAAGGGAAGCTAAGCAAGATTGAAGTGTTATAAGATGAAGCTTGCAATACCTCGTCGCTTGTTCGGCAAGAAAAAATCATTTAAATAATGTAATGTTTGTTCATAAAGGCGCGCTCGACTGGAGAGCGTTCGTTGTTTTTCGATTTGAGGAACTTTACGCTTTCTTATTTTCGTAAATTTCGATTTTCAATACATTCCAACTGCTGCTTCTATATTTGAAAGGAGCCCGCCAATGTGAAGGAATTTGTCTACCGTATGCTTAAAAGTGAACAGAATAAAAAGCGTAAGTCCAGATGTGGCGCTGTCTTTTTTTTATCTCGTTGTTATACGTTTGAAAATAGACCTAAAAATGATGTCATCATTATAGAGGACTATTTCAAGACTTCAAGTTGTCAGCACTTTTAGCGTTGAAAAGATGACATATCATCTATTTCAATCAATAAGATACAAGCATATTTTTTTGGAAAATTGTCACTCTAGTATTGTCTGTTTTCAAACCATTACAGCCTTGTTTTTACAAGTAAACTATAGGACCTCTCTAGTGATTTAAAACTGCAGTGTTTTTGTTCTTTTAAGCGAATTGTCCTAGTTAAACAGTTGACTTACAACATTTTTATCTTTCGTCGGATATTTAAATGTAAGCAAAACTAGGGAATTCTGATTCAGACTGTGATATCGGCACGTAGCTGCATCTTATGTATGATGAGTTTTATTTAAAGATTATAGTTGTTAGATGTATGTTAAAAGTGAGTAAATTTCTATATATAAGTTAACTTTACGTATATATGACTTTGTATCTATATATATCTCTCTGTTGTTAACTATCAGCATCAAATGCTTAGCAGCCACTTGCGCTAATTTCACGTAGTCGCAGACGTCTATTTACTCCTAGATTAATATAATATTACCCTTGTTGCAATTTGCTCACTGCATCTGGCGGCTGGCCTTATCGCGCGGTCAATATTTTCTAGCGCTTAATTACTCTACGTTAGTCTGTTTAGCATAGCTCGTTTGCCGTACACGAAGCGTTCAGAGGTCTTCCCGTTTCTCCAGTAGCGAAAATAACTATTACACACAGTTTAAGGGTTCAGTCTCGTGACATTTTGTTGACGCCGTAATGGCTGTATAGATAGTGGCTGTTCACTCTCTCTAATAAGGTTGATGCTCACTTTTCAGCGGAAGATTTGCGGATTCTTAGTCAACGGAGCAGAGAGTCCAGCACCATCTTGGCTTTCCCCAATAAAGCTTCACACGTTGCAATCGTATACGAACCTATGTCCTTCAGCCCATATCCCCTTGTCTGAAAAATAGCGCGCCATTAGTCGGTGCAAGGTTTTACTAACGCTCGAGCAGCATCGATGACAGGTTTGAAATACCAGGACTTTTGCTGATTTCTCGCGGGACTGGTCACGATTTCTTCGGACTATTTCGATACCGTGTGGTTTCCTGGAGATTAAACCCATTGACATTCCATGTTTCCCGCAACACTGATATTGCACTCACCTATTGTTAATGCTTTATAATCAATACACTGAGCGTAACACCTTTAATAGTGAATATATGAATTGGAAGCTCTGTTGCACGGCCTTTAAGCTTCAGAATGCCAATATAACCGAAGCTTGCCGTTTCACTTGCTTTGTCAATGCCGGCCCCTTCATACAAGTCTTGCGCATTAACCTGCCCTCTTTCACACCAGCAACAGGAGTTGGTGTTTCCTTTCTACTTGGGGCGCTTCCAGAAAAGTTTGGCAGGTCTCTTCAGAATAAATGCTTGGGCCAATGGAAATAAGTCGGTGTAGGGATCGACCTTAGTCGGGGTGGCGAAGTTAGTTGATAACCTCGCGGCTCTTCATACGTTTGCCAGGAACATGCGAAGTTTAAGTTTGGCCCTTAGCTCATGCAACAGAGCTTGTTTATCGCACACGAAGCGTTCAAAGATCTTTCCGTTCCTCCTGTAGCAAAAGTAACTGTTGCGACAGGAAGGAATACGTTTTTGCTTCTCCTTGATGCTTTCCCAAGTTTTCCCTACAGCGATCCTGAAATCGAACCAAGTGCAGACCATTCCCTGCAAATATCCACACGTCTACCTTGTAACTTGGCCACTTCCGTTCTACCGTTGAGCTAGCCGAATTTCACCTGCTGTATCCACATAGAATGCGGTATAAGAACCAAATAGGCAAACTCACCTGGTAGACTTAGTTCATACCTATAGAATGAATATGCGAGGTGTGTTTATTAGTCCCGATTGTTTTGTAAAGACAGGTAGAATTATTCTACCACAAAAGTAACAAAGTAGAAGCCAATAAGTCCTTAATAAATGGCAAAAAAACGTCTGCTGCGGTCGTTGTTATGCGCGTTGGAAACGATTTTGTATTCTAGTTACTAATGAAAATAAGCAAATCAATAAGCTACCCGTTAAATACTCATGAAATAAACGTTTAATGTTAGGAAGATGTAAAATATAGGTGTAAATTGTTCGTCGCCTTGTTTCAATAGATCAGACTTTACTTTCCTATCTATCTTAATAACATTCAAGAACAAACGCTCAAATATCTTGTTATTTCGTATACAAAAATAGGGAAAGGAACCGATCAGTGCACGCGTCTCAGCGCGTCTATGTTACGTGTAAAATTATATTCAAGATGACATACAGGACGGCTGGACTAAAAACGTGTAATACAACAAAAACATCATCTCCCTACGAATTTCAATATAAGATACCAAGGGAACCTGTTTGTCGGCGACTGCGTACGCTCCGAGTATTGCTTCAAAAAACTCCGCGTAAGAAGGAATTCAGCTACGGAAGGCTAGGACTCTTTTCAAGAAAAAAAAAAGAAACGTGCGCAGCCTGACCATCTTCTGCCTTCTTCTACCCTAGACGTCAGTCTTTGTGGATGCAGTCTCGAATGTAAGTGAGTGGCCAGCACTAGAGCGTAGAAAAGGAAAAGAAAGTCTTATTTTCTTCCCGCAATCTAAGATTCTATTAAGAGCAACTACGTCCGAGCATCATTCCCACACTGCGAGCATTGGCAGCAATAATAGCAGTCCCTCTAACAAATACCATCATTTCGCACGAGATCATTTCTGTGACAGAGAATATGCAAGGCAAGGCAATTTAAGATAGAGCTCCTTTTTATGGTGTTGCGCAGAAATCCGTTCGTTCTCGTGCACGTTTCCTTATATCAGCCAAACGTATTAGGAGTGGAGTTCTCAGGAAATGTCTTAAGAAGCTTTTTTGGCTGATAACAACCATATCGCGCAAATAAGTATAACAGCATGGTAGTATTTACCGCGTCAGTTACTGTAATGGAAATGAGAAGCTACAATACGATCTACGTAAGGAAGATATAGAACAACTGTGCACAATTTTTCCTGCTACTTAAATTTTTCCTGCTGCTTAAATTTCAAGAAAAGGCTTCCTAACAATAGTCCAGTCTAGGGTCAAATGTACCTACCTATAACTGCAAAATAATACAAACACCTAAACTTATTGTTTACGCCATTATTCCGTGTATACTTCAGCCATATTTTTATAGGAGAGATGTGCGTATCACTCGGTTCTGCCTTCTAATTTCCCTGTATGCTACAATGAGCAAAATGTCAATAAAGCATCCTCTTCAGGTTTTCCGTAATTATAGAAACCTTAAATTATTGCATCCCCGGTTACCAGTGCATTTTTCATTGCGCTTAGCCTTTTACTCTTACTTCGTGTACGCGATCCCTACAACAATCCACTGTAACAATTTGACACAGCACGAGCCGCGCGAGATGATATGGCTGTTTCGGTCATTGTGGTTTACGACCAGTTGTAGACTTCATCTTATTTTTCCTTCGTTTGGCTTTTCCCTTGTTCAATTTATCTTTTGTTCTCCTTGAACGATGCTGGTATCGGGCCTTGATTGTCGCCTCCGCTAAGGCGTTGGACTGTTGTTCTATTGGTGTTCGAACATTCCTCGTAGCACTATTCGGCTCTCTTCAGCTGGTCTCTTGTCGATTCGTCTTCATTGAATTGGAAAGCGCCATATCAAAAGCGTGGGTGGACGGATAAGGCAGTGCGTTCTGCAAAATCAACGTTAGACCGGCCTTCCTTTGCAGTTTCATTTGTTGCTGTGGCCTCTATATATGCGTCGCTTGGCAATCGTTGTAGTGCTGCAAGTGGTCTTAGGAGTCTGTCGAGTTATGAATGTGAAACGCGCTGACCTTGCAATAGCCGGGACAGCATTTCACAGTTTCATCAAAGCTGGCCCAATGGCCTGGACGTCCTAACAGCCCGATGGCAGACGATTTGCGAGTAGGCCAAGAATCTATTCAGTTGTTAACGAAGCCCAATCGGTTATCCCAATTGCCGTGTATTGCAGGAACGAATATTCTTTGAATTAGATTAATGAGAATGTCTCTATGGGCCATGCTACGGGGGGAAGGACCAGCGATATTAGAGGTTATATAAAGTTGTTATCCTCAGAGGGTTGCATCGAGAATCTGTCTGCTTTTAACTAAGAGGTGTGAACACATTTTAATAGTAAAATGCGCAGACAAGCATATAGATAGGGAAGATGAATGGTGGTTGATAGCTGAAAACGTGTAGATGTTACGATCCCATGAATTGGGAGTGCAATTTATAACAGATAAAGCGACTTAGACAAAAAAAAAAAGGGTTAAAGACATAATAATAAAATGGACGAACAAACACAGCCCAGTATATTTATGAATAGCAAATCTTTATAATAATAATATCAATGGTTCCATCATGTTTAAATAGTTTAAAGTTTGGC
Source organism: Varroa jacobsoni (assembly GCF_002532875.2). Lineage (NCBI taxonomy): Eukaryota > Metazoa > Arthropoda > Arachnida > Mesostigmata > Varroidae > Varroa > Varroa jacobsoni. The sequence goes on along the minus strand of NW_019214423.1, from coordinate 165,253 downwards.
TTGACATTTTTCATCCCACTTTGCAATGGGTTGGGTACGTCGAACATAATGTCAATAGACACGAAGTAATGTTATAAGAGTTGCTTCATTTAACTGCTGCGCTCTGCTAATGCTTTTAAATAGATATGTACTAACAATAATATGGTTAAGTTAAGAAGCTTTTTTGGTTTGTGCTTTTAGCCGGTCTAGCTTTCTATATTTAAGTAACATTAAATATGCCTTGCCGCATTATAAAGGCTGAAATAAAATGATTTGCTTATAGTCTATACATATACAATGAAATCAGTGAACCGTGTGACGAGCCATTGTGTGTCTTATCCAGTCTCTCCGATGATGATGAGTCTTAGTTGTATAGACGGTGTCAGATACGCCGTCACTCAGTATACAGTTCGCGGATTTTTTTGATACTGTCTATGAGACTTACTTATGATGACCCAGAAAACGATTGCTACTGCTATCGATGCCAACGAAAACGCAGTCGATACCATTTCCGTGTTCTACTTTCGACTTCGTTTAACATCAAAGGCCTGCTAAAATGGGTCATACGTTTCTCTTTTAATAAGTCTTATTTTTACACCTGTGCTATAAAACCGCTTCTGTAGAATACTGTGTTTGTGTGATTACACTTGCAGGCCCGCTGAGTTACCATTATGTGTAGTACAGGATAAACGGTGTCAGTGAAATGAGGATACCTGCACATACATGGATCACTAGCCAGTGGTATAGTTATATATAAAAAGAAAAAAAGCCACGCACGAAACGTCTCTCTTAGTTTTTTTTTTTGTTATAACTTTTCGGGACTACTTGGTTGCGAATGTTTAAAGTTGAAAAGGAGATTTACTCACGTCATACAAAGAATCCAAGACAAGGTCAACGAGAGTTTTTCGAAGGTTCGTGACCGCATATAACAAGGTAAAATGAGAATCACAGTTGGGTGTACGTTTATGCATTACGCTACATCTCTGTGCTTGGCTAATTTTGCACCGCATCTAACGTTCCCTCTTTCCGTCAACTGTTTTTAACGATAAGGATGCACGCTTCGAAAATTAATGAATAGGGTGGATTATGTTTTCTTGGCCGATTCTCGGCCTAGAATGCTTCACAGCTTTCGGCGTTAGAACCTTTTTGAACTCTACTGCAGAAGTTGTAAGATGTCCGTTCTCGACATTGTAAGCACGCAGCTTCTATCGACGTCCTTTTGGCTTTATACTTGTTTTGGATGTCTTGCTTTGCGGAAAATATCACCTTTAAGACTGGCCTTCGCAAATGCCTAGATTCGATTAGGAAATGGGGAAAGCCTAACTTAAAACACTACTAACCTTGGTTATTGTTTCAGCTATCACCCGAACGGATATAATAGGATAGATGGCAACTATGACAACAATGATGTTTTGTAGACTTCTCGGGTAACCTATAACTTTTTAACTATTCAAAGCTGCTGTATCCAAAAACAAGTTTTCTGTCATTTTCGAGACTGCATTTCTATTGTTTACAGGTGTGCTACTGTCGCCTATGATATCAACAGGCGGCGAGCCTGCTTGCCGCGTAAACCTAACAGTGTTTTTTGTAGAGTTTCTCAAAAGTCGTATCTGATTAAAGCGTTTATTTCTGTCTCCTCAAACGTTAGCTCGGTAACGCATGCATTTGAGTTGCTAGAAGTATTGCATTTAATCAGCATACACTAGATGCAGTAACAGCTAAGGCCGCCATGGTGAAAAATGTATTTTTTGTTGTTCGATAGCCAAATGCTTTCTCATTGTTCTTGACTAACGATATGTTGGCTTTGACTGAAGGTCAGAGTACGAACAGTGAGACTCATTGCTAGAAACGCTACGAGATATTTCTGTGGTGTCATTTAAAGGAAGCACAATACAAACTAAACCGCAAGCCATTTGTAAATTGGGGTCGTTCGGTTGCCCTCTCTATATAGAAGGCTGTACTTTCGTCTCCGCCCCCACCAATCTAAGTAGTACACAATGCATGACAACAGAATTTTATTTATTTCTAGGCGACTTTGCAGGAGTGGTCGTAGATCGACCGCAAGCATCAAACAAAGAGCATAAGAGCGAATGTGGTGCCGCCCGACCAATGAGCCAGTAGAAGGCTCTATACGCAATGTTGTGCAAAGAAGTCTGCCCAGCTGTTAGAAAGCCCAGGAGAGTGAAAATGAGTGCGCCAAAATATCCCGCCACTAGGGCGGGCTGCATGCACTTTAAGCACGCAGGCAAAAAAGGGGACGTTGCAATTATGTTATAAAAGTTATTAATTACAATGAAACACGGTAGAAAGCTGAGATAGACCTACAAAGAAAGTAAAACTGTTTTCCGCTGCATCTAACCTTCTCACATATATATATACATGCACACATACATACATATATATGTTAATCTATGATATTATCAAGGGATTATTATTACTGCTATTATAACTCAGCAAATTCGAACGTTCAGCCATGGGAAGCGCCAAGTACTGGTTGGTCCGCATGCGTAGGCGATTCGGTAATAATATTAGTTTGAAGCCTTTCTTGTTACTTTTTGCCTAAAAAACTGTTTGCCGTAATCCTAAATGAGGAGATTGTCGCTGTTGCTCACCTTATAATAGTTAGTGAAATGAAAAAAGTGCTGAAATTGAAATTAGTGAATGAAAAAGAATTCTCAATTTTAGAAATTTCTGTTAAAGTGTCTTGGAACCTGCACCCTTGCCTCTGTGGATCTCGCTGTAGTTTCAATTGCAGCAATTTAGTCTTGGAGACGTAAGACGAATGTCCTATGACGTCCTGATGACGACATATTTTTTGCGCGCACTACTCACACACTATTAAGCTGCATAAACATTACATTTAGTAGGGTAGGTCAACTTATGGCGCGCGAAATGTTTTTTTTCTTCACAAGCGTTTGCTTTTATGATTAATACACTAATGTATATATTCGGATCTGTACAGTATGATACGCACCAACGGCTTACTAGACAGGATTTCCTTACTAGGTATCCTATGCACGAAACCCTTTGCACAAGAACTCCATCGTTAAAAAGATGTCGTATAACATATTACAAACTCTTCTATAATGGTCGGCTTGAAACCTCTCGTAGTCACTATACAGGATAGTGTATATATGTAAATTAGTCAAATATGCGATATGTTGCGATTAATACTCCAAGGCCAAGATTTGTCATGGCTGGATGAAAAACTCTAGATTCGGGAAATCTCAGTTTTCTGAAACCACCTTTGCCATTCTATAAATCCGAAATTTACAGTTTCGGACACACTATATATATATATATATATATATATAGAAGACGTCAGCGAAGTTCGTCATCGAGCTAAAAGCAGTAATTCACGCAGAGTAAGTTGATCATACGAACCTGTTTTAGAATAGAGATATCTATTGATGGTTTGATGGCAGAACTACTAAAAGAAAAGCAAATAAGTATATAAAACAGTGTGTGGCAGAAGTACACTAATATCGTCAGCATTTGAAGAGTCAGAAAGAGATATTAAATAGCATGTTCAGCCGCGAAACAAGGACTGTTGCGTTGAAATCTTTTTTCTCCTAATGAGTAAGCCAATATTTTCAGTTGAACGAAGTTCATCGCCAAACATTTTCACGGGTTCAGCAAAACTCACCATGTGAACGCCTGTTCCATTGCTATATGGCTGTTCGAGACCGCGGGTCCTGGGGCGCGACAAAAGACAAACTGTAAGCACAGAAATGCGGTTTGTTCAAAAGCGTCCTTAATGAAGTGTGCTGTTTCTGGGCCAAGGAAGCAGTTGGCCTCGGGACCGTTGCAGGGGCACAGTTAGTGTGATCAATGCGTCGGCATCAGCGAAAGTCTAGTGACCTAAGTCTAGCTGTACTGATGATAACGAGGCTTCTCCGTTTATTTCACGTTCGCTCAACTTGGTTCGACAAAAAACGAGAGGGACCCCCATTTCAACATCTTCCACCCAATACCTAAACATTGGTATAGCCTTTCATTGCGCGCATGTTTGAAAAATTCCCAGTAATCGACCAGTTGGACTTCCGGCACTACCAGGGTTTCCGGCCAAGAGTGGGGGGCTCGTTGGCTGTACTACGCCCATTTCCGGATATAAAGAAAACGCAATAGATGACACGTGCAGGAGATGAAAAAATGGAGCATACGGTTCTAGCAGTCGCCATCTGAAGGTTATTGTTGTTGCTTGGCCCTGTTGACAAAATACGCTCAAATTCCTTTTAACCGTACACCTTATACGAAACAAACACAAAAAATATACGCGAAGACACGGCAGTAAAGATATATTGTAAGTAAACCAAACGCTTCATCAGAAAATAGCGATTTACCAGCGACAAAATATACTCTTTCCCCTGACTATAAAAAATAGAAACAGGTTTGAGTCCTTATAGATAAAGTAGCTTATTTGGTTAGTAGAGTCATCATCTCATTTTTCTTCTTGCCGTGATTTTGATAAAATGTGTATTTTAATTCAGTATTTGAATAATAACGAAATAAACACAAATGTTAAGGATACTTTTTTTTTCGGTCAATTAGGCGGTTACTCCTAGATGTGCCATCTTCCAATTAAGGACATTGTTTTCCTAATACAAATGCCGTTGTAGACAGGTGCAGCCTGGCTAAAAGTCCGAAAAGCGTTGGATGTTAGCCCCCTGCATAGCATGCCTAAGTAGCTGTTGTTCAGAGACGTCGGAACAGACCCATATCTTCATGCGAGCGTCTTGAGAAAAGATAGAAACAACTAGTCTAACGTACATAACCTATTTTTAGTATGTGTTTATGATCTTTACAGCATCTAGGTGTGGCCTCATATATGTAGCATCTAAGTTGTATCAATCACACTGACTCAAGTAACCGCAATTTATCTGTATATTTAACTGTATTTACTTGTATGTCTGACTATGGAATGCATTTGCGATTTTTACTCCTTTTGGGGGGTTTCTTGGGCGAAGCTATAGGGGCGGTGATAACGCATATTCTGAAGTTTTTTCGACCGGAGTTACTTCTCAAATGACACTTCGAATGACAGAAAATAAAAACAGGCATACAACTTAAGTAGGTAAATGCACTAGAAATTCAATTATCCACAGGTTAGTATCGTCACTCGTTTCCGTAAAACTCGGTTTGCTATAGGCCCGTTGTTAATAGTAAAGATACTTGGCTGTTTCAAGAGTGATACTACATGATGTAAATATAGTAGACGAAAACTAAAAGCAACGTATGAATTTCATAGAAGATATAAAATCCATGAATGTGTATCACATCACAGTTGTTGAATAAGAATAAAAATCCAGCTCGTAACGGAAGCCGTAAAAACACATGCGTAGAACCAAATATGAACAAGAAGTATCTCCCGGGCACTTTTTGTAAGACGCAACCAAATACATAACCTTGGCGTTTGTAAAACCAAGAGAACAAATATACGCTGAACTTGCTTTTGTCGACTGTATGGCTGAGCTGCTTTAATTTAAACCAATAAGTTTTCAACATTGTTCAATGGTTGAACTAGACTAAACTTTAACTTTTAACCCTGACCTGCAAACAAGGTCGTCTTAGGCTCTAGAGCATTCTAACTTAAAGCGCCAGTGGGTAAATCCTCCTGAAACCTAGAACGTGTGACTAATGTGTGACTTAAAGTAAATAATATCCATGTCTGTCACAGTCACTGTTTTAAGTTAGTCTGTACGAAAAGCTAACTTAACTGAAACTTCATTAAAGCATTTTTATAACCATTAATTATAAGCTAATATTATTACTCAACAAATATCATAACTATATCTTTTTATTCGAGAATGCTATATTTGAGTACAGAATCTATAACAAACAAATATAACTTACTATAAAATATTTTTCCTAGTAAAAGTAATAGAGAACTACAGAATCCTATTTTTAGTATTTTTATTGTCATCAGCAATTCTACCTTTTTTATTATGGGTAACATTTTGTCTCGACAAGGATTTCTAAGACTTCATTCCCGCAATATTGACTACAAGGACATATTTCTCAATTGTATTTTTAATAATATCATAATCTTCAGACCTTTTCTAGGGAAGCGAGAAAAATCTTTTTGAACATAAATATATTGGGCCACCGTTATCCACCGCAACAGTTCCCACATTTGTTCCCTTGGAGAGTTTGGCCTGTCTTTAATCGGATGGAAACTGTCCATATGGATGTTGTCATTTTTTGTTTGAGGGACTGCTTCCAGGAACTAATTAACTATGTTACGTATACAAGCTAATAGGTCGTTTTCACTTGCTGCTTAGACAACATAGTTTCTTGCAGGACCACTTAGCACCCAAGCGCCGCCGACCAGGACGGTTGAGCAAACGAGCTAACGGAGCAGACTACTCCTTTCTTTTGATTTGTAAGCTCGCAAAGCCTCTAACCGAAGGGCCAATTGCGCTATAAGGCTCAACGAAAACCTATGGTTGCAATCTCTGTTATAAGGTTTTAGTTCCTATTGACAATAGTGCAGCACGTTGACAAAAGCCTGATCATTTTCTGTTCATGATCACTGCTCAATGGTTCGAACGGCTTGAGAATCCTGGATGCACACTAATATGTGAACGCGGTAGCGAAAATAAAAGGAATATTGAAAAGGAGAGAGGTAGGATTAAACAAATGGTGATATGATACAATGAGATTTATAGACCTCATCACGCGATCTAAATGAACTAGGTTCTTCATTGCTATAGATATTAAAAGCGTAGAGTTATAATTTTGTGAACTCTCTCACAGATTTTTCCATTAATTTTTTTATTAGATTGATTAATATAAATTATTGGCTGTTCCGCATTATGCGCAATATCAATAGATACTTTATCGTGCTCAAGTGGTTTCTTCCCGATACAGTATCGTGGTCACAAATGGTTATATTTGAATAAACAAAAAATGACTAAGCATAAGATGTAATTGGTAAGTTATGGTTAAAAGCAACATATAATTGGTTAAATAAACCTTGTTGTTTACGCAATTCAATTTTTGCCGTTACACGTAAAAAATACCATCAGAATAAAAACTTTTACCGGAAATCGACGGTCCACGTTTACATATGGCTTCTGATAAATTCGAAAAACATTTTCATGGAATAAACTTAAAGTTCCTTAATAGAATTTAAATTTAAAGGGCTTGAAAACTTCTAAAAACTGCTCGAGAGGTCATTCCTGGTACCCCTAGATTTTTCACGCAGACAATAACGGCCGCTTTCAAATGTAGAGTATTAATTGCCAATCGGATGGTCTAGATGCGCTTAAACGGTTAAGTCTTTTTAAGACCCTTTTTGTACCTTTCAGATTTTTTGGCCCCCCTAACCCCTTGCATCCTTGGAACTTTTAGCCTGCCATCAGCGAAAAATTAAATTTTGTCATCACTGTTTGTAGGTAAAGTATTTGAGCGACTTTTTTTTTTGAGAGTATTTGAGTGAGTTTACGCCTATCAACATCGCTTAATGTACTATTTATTACTTACGATATTAAGGAAAAAATATTTTGAAAATTACTAGGAAGGTATGTGAAATTCTGAATGGGTCTTGTAATCGTAATGCATGGTGGCCATATCGTACAAGCATTACTGTCAGAGATGACACCTCTAGCACACGTAATTTCGTTGGAATCTTTGTCTTCGTCTAAATACAGTCTTAGAAACAACCCGTAAAAAATAACCAGATTTAAAGGCCCCACACTATGTATATATATATATATGCAGGATCTCCTGAAATAGTGCACACACGGTTTGAATGATTATAACTTCAGTGTATATTTACACACAATTATTATTAAACTGCAAAAGAATTAACATAAAATGTACAATTTTTCCGCTTGTCGCTGGTGTTCAAGGCCGTTACCGTCCTGGTCACTACACTGATGATAACTATTGATTTTCAATTCTCAAAATTCAACAGATATTCATCTGGCATTACTACTTTTAAACCTTCCAATGTCGCGTCTTTTCTAACGTAGACTTTGTCTTTAAAGTATCTCTACAGGAAGAAGTCTACTGGCCTGAAAAAAAAAGCCTGAAAAATTGGCAGTGTTTTCTGTAGAGCCTTTTCGTTCAACCCATCCATTTGGAAGGTTCTCATCAAGATATGCTATTACTCCACGATGACAGTGTGCAGGGGCTCTGTCCTGTTGAAAATAAAACTCCTTATTCTTGCCCCCTTTTAAATGTCTAAAATGCCCCTAAAAAAGACAGATTCTTGCAGTGAATTCAAGTAATTGGCATTAGTCATTGCGCTGTCAACAAGGAATGGTCTCATTCATCGTATGCTTGAAATGCCGTACCACATTGGGTCCAGCTAAAATGACATGGTGTTCCTGCGTAACATGTAAATTTATAATTGCCGATAGGCTATTATGTCGATTCATTAAAGCCTTTAATTCGGATGTAGCTGACAGACGTTGTTCTCCAAAAACCATATGTCTTGTTCATAGCTTCTAAGTATTACTGGCAAAATCGTTTGCTTTAACCCAGATCATCTTCAATCATAGATTGTACTATTACGGGAAAGTAACTCTTTCATTTATTATACAACGTCTTAAGGATTTTCTGATGCCAAGTCCACGACTGAATTGTTTACAGATATTTGAATTGTTTTGCTAAAACCCTATAGTACTTTTTCTGAGCCCCGGCAAAGTTCGGTAATGTTCCCTTTCGTCCGAAACACTGGCATCAAACTTGTCTGATTAATTGTACCTCGCACAAAGAGATCTACCTGAAACGTCTTGCAATATTGTGTCTGTATCTCTGCTACATTCTCACACTTCCAATAGCATCTCAAAAAACATGTTTTTTTTTGTTCCAATGTTAATTTTGATCCATCCATTATTTCCAAATTATTATACTTCTACAATATATAGACATTAGAAGGTTATCGCCTGTCAAATCACGTCTACATTTTTAGCACACTGCTATATATAATATATAGCTTACCACATACAATATGCTTGCAAATGTTACACCCCCCATGATGAACGCGAGCCCTCCATGGTGACGTCATTAAGCGGGAAGTGGGCGTTATGAAAATCGCTTTGTACAAGTCAGCTGAACGGGTGTTGGGTGTTTTTATCTTGATACTGTTACTGGTGCATTTGTAGCTTGTCAAAAATCATTTAGTATATATATATATACATATATATATATACATATATATATATATATATATTATAGAGCTCATATCTATAAAAGACGAAATTTACCTGATCCGATGTGTACAAGTTTAACCCTGGAGCTTCCATGCATACATTAATCGTTCGGCCGCTTTTGGAGTAAACAACATATCCTCTAAGACGCCCCTAGAACCGTGATACTTCGCTTCTATCGTGAAACACCGCTATGAAAGCCTAAAGGTTTTAAACAGTCAGCAAGTGTGCTGGTTAAATCGTATAATAAAGTTGCATCTACAAGGTAAGGGCTCAGTTCGGAGGCCATGTCCCGCGGGTAATTTATAGGAGTTCCATTTCGAGCCCAATAATCAGGCGATTAGCCACTAAATCAGTGTGGTCAATTTGCACCCTAAGGGTCATAAAAAGAACTAAAAAGATTAAAAAGAGGAGAGAAAAACTACCGTGTCCTGAAGCAGATGTCTCAGGTTAGGAATTTTCAAACCGGTCTGAATGCCTACAACACGGTGAAATAGATAAGATAAATTACATTAACAAAAGGCTAGAAAGCTGCCACCTGTTATCTGTGAGCGAACTAAACAGCGTTAACCTGTTTACCGCACTTCTACAATGATGCAGTCATGTGCCTACTGAACGTACAGATACATAAAGAGTCCAGGTTCGAAACGGACACATTTTGTTCCGGGCTAAAAAATGTCACCTACCGACCAAAGCAGAAATTATTAACGCCAGTAGAACTGGATTTAAAATTCGAAGTATCTGTTACACTATTTACTGTCGAGATCGTTTGAAAGCTATGCGATTTCGACTACACAGGGATATTGTTTTTGTGGGCTTCGTATTTTATACTCTCTCACGAGTATTGCGCTGTCACAGCCGACACAGAGATTCTTAATCCGCCAAATTGGCCAGATAGAAACTGGTTTGGTAGTTATTGTCTGCACTTTCACAGTCATGCCTACCACCACAATGCTCATGACCGTATGGTTTGGCAACTCTTCTCCCCATTCCGCTCGTTTCAGTATATTTTACTCGACGTCCGATGTCTGGTTGCTTACGTGAGTGGTCGATGTGCACTCAGCTCCTGACCACTCAGTCTGATAGTAGCACACTTGTTTTGTGTCCATTGAAGAGGAGGGCCGTGCATAGACCCACGGCTGATCTGCGGTCTGTAGCTGTTTTGGTTAGGCGCAGCTTTCGAGATAATTGAGGTGGTAGTGGTTGCTTGTGTTTGCGGCCGAAAGTTGGGGGTTGGGAGGGGGGCTTTCCGGGAGGTTTGCTAAGGCAAAATAACCTAAAGCGACGGGGAACCTCTTTTGTTGAACAAAGTGCTGTGTCATGCTTTTGTGTCCACATCGACAGGGCCGACCATATGTGCAGTATGGGACGCAAGTGTTCGGTTGATTCGCTATAGTACAGGCTGCCACTCTTCCTGGCAGGCAAAAGACCTTGATGAAGGTTCCTGGTTATTTCTGATGGACAGGACTGATTCGGGAGAAGACGCAGAGCCAAGCAGATTGATGCCGGAGAACTCGGCCAACTGTCAGCTGCAACAATTTTCGTTCAACAATTACGTTTCAGTATCCCGACCAATCTAATAGCAACGGCAATAGGCCTGCAGAACTTTTGTGTAGCTCTACTTATCCTTCCTCTATGTTTAAACATGGCTGCAATCACCAGGAGCTGACGTCATTAATGATGGGTGGGCAGGGCGCAGGATGCATATGAAAGGCCCCTCAGAATCGATACCCAATGGAGACGAAGCTTTTTTCGAATTATTTGTATTTTTATTTGCAACCCATCGTGCAGTTACGTTTGGCTAGCGCCAATACCAGTACGCTTTTACCCATAATATATTCAAAATTAATCGTGCCACACTTAACCACGGGCGTTATTACGAATTTTTCGAAAACGTCTTAGCCGCCATTTAAGAAAAACGTGCAAGTTCGATCAAATTAAGTGTTTGCTTGGACGAACTATTCGCTTAAAAGACTGTTTGTGATAAACCGTAGACGAGCTCCCTAAACACCATTGCAAGAGCACCTTAATGGAAACGACATATCCTGGTATCATTAACAACTAGTACCGTCTCGATCAGGCCCTTTGTTGCGTTCATGTAAAACGATAATCAAGCCTGAAACATTTTTCTCATTTTTCATTAGACGAACAGCTTTTGCTACTGAAGGGGTTCTTATGCGATCACATTAACGATAAATGACAGACAGATTCAGTATTCAAATGCAGCTACGAGCAGAGTACGAGTTAAGTGAAGTCATTAGAGATGAACTAGACGTTGTCAGGCATCCGCCGAGGGAGGCCGGGATGCGATAAGACCATATAGACCACTGTATTTTGGCATACATGAAGTAGGATAACGTCGATCACTAATTTTACAAAGAAAATAGAAACATTATTTCGCTGAAATAAATGGACATATCAGGTAAAACAAGATGGCCGTAACTAACAGTTGTTTATCTCCAGGCGAATTAAAATAAAACATCCCATTTTTTGTTGTTAATTGTATTATATATCGTTGTGGTCAGCAACATAACAAATCTAATTGGTTTCGAAACAGATTTTGTGGAAAGTGCTGACACACTGTACGGTCTATACACATAAAATAATATATGCCTGAATATGTGTCACGATCATAAATTTATATACTCAACAACAGGCAGTCTTTTATACCAAAAGCCTGGAGAACCATTATCTACTTTACTAGACTGAATTTCAGTCTCGTAACTAACTACTCAACATTTCTTATAGTCACACAAGTTCAGGTTGGCTTACATAAATTTTGAATGTAAATGCATATCTGTCGCGGAAGAATAATTAGCTCAGTTATCATTGAATGATTTCGACCTGCCGTCCAATATGACGGGTCTTTTCCGGAAAGCAAGTCCTTCATCTCAGGCTTTATTGGTTGATTTATTCCCATGCAATCAATACAGATCCATATAACCTTCCTTAGGCCTGTTTTTATCCATCTTATAGGGCTACATGCGCTAAAAACAAGCCTATTCAACTGGAACTTTTTATAAAAAGTGAATCATTGTAATACTTTTATAAGCGACTGAATAAAAAAAGGCTTTGGTTTATATTTTTTTACAGTAGAAACACAAGGGTCGCGTTTTGTAGGTTCTGACCCCTATAGCCTCACTATAATCTGGGCGTGCTGTTGTAGATTTTTACGGCATTTTACTTTTCATGTCTTCGTTTCGTCACGCGTATAGTATCAATATGTGGTTATAAATCTATCTCGAAATTCCGCCCGAATAAATAGGGAAATACGGGGAACTGACCTGTTAACGGTGATATGTTCTTTTCAAGGTTTACACGAGAAATATTCACTTGGCCTTTGTCCGAGCAGGAATTTTCTCTTGATCCTATTGGAAAGCGTTGAACATCTGTGTGTTCGATGGCTTTCCGTTGGAGTTCCGTACTATTTGTCTGTAAGCAATGGCACCGATCCGCAATGACTATCGTTAAGTGTTTAAAAAAATGTACTAATAATGGTATAGTTAGAACGCAGTGCCTGTTTAATCGTATCCAATTGATATGATGGACTTGAGTAGACTTTTGACGCTGTTATCACCTAAACCTAAATTATGGCAACAGATGCGCGCAAAAGACCAAATGGAAGCTTTTTTTGTTCATATTCATAGCCGTTCACCTATTGGTTACCTATGAAATATTGTTCAACATGGTATTCCCTTAAATGAACTACCATCTGGTCCATAATTTTTTGGCCGCTGCTTATTCCTTGTCAAGTATGATGATCTTCCTTTTGCACTCACACAAGCCAAAATTCTTCTCGATGCTTGATAACGTCGAAAATTGGGTCATATCGAACTTGTCGAAAAGTAATTGTTGTTGTTGTTATTATTGTCGTTTAAAAAATTGTTAAAAAATGGCTCCTTAAAAATGCTCTGAAAATAGCCAAATCGTCTAACTTGGATATCTAGCTTCTAGCTTAGACCACTTTATACTGAATTTCTTTTTTATATCAATTTTTTATATTGAGGTCTACGGTTGCATTTAGTACTGTTGTAGAGGAAATTAGTCGACCTCCTGTCTCATAAGCTTTCTAAGAAATTCTGTCTGTTAGTATTTTATTCCCGATAACTTAATCTGGTGGAAAATTTAAACCACATTTCAAAATAGAGGGCATAATCAGCATAAAAGCGCAAAATCTTAAATAAGGATCAACGGGTCTTGCAATTTTAACCAAATTCATTCATTATTGTACATGCCAGATAGATTATATTATTACAAAATATACCGTTACTTATCTATTTATTATCTATTCAGGCGCACGCACGGCCGTAATAAGCAATAAACGGATTTTATTGATCAAAATAGGTAAATATGGAACGTAGGATATGTGAGAAATCGCTTAATCCAGATAAGCGACATTATAGGTCTTATTATTCATTACTGGAACAAGTAGCCGCTTCTTTGAAGAGGTATATTGATATGTGTAAATATAAAAAGTGTGTGGGGGTAACTTGTCTTTGCTTGTAGTTTACGTTGTTTAGTATGATCAGTCAAGGGCCACCGTAAGAGGTTTCAATGAAATTAGATTTCAATGAAAAATTTTCATAGCATTTCAACGTAGTCCAAATTTCCCGTTTAAATTTTGTTAAATCTGCCACTGGAGCTTTTGCAGAGAGCAAAATGTGCTACCGGGAAAGCTGCATATATTTAATCGAACGCTTGAAGTCGGAAAACTGCCCTAGCTAATGGGACTTCAGTTGCGGGTGTATAGGAAATGTGTCCTTCTATAAATTCAAAATACACGATTTATCTATCTCTATAATAATGTGCCCTGTTAGAGTCAGATAAGGATCAAATCCAGAGCTACCTTGTATTATTAATATAGAAATAGCCCGTACATTTGTTTAATATCATGGAAATACCTTGAAGTTGTGAGGAAAATTATTCAAATCGATTTCTATGTTGACAAATAGCGCATACACTACTTGTTGTAAATAAACTTTCGTCGTATCGTCTGTAAGATTGAGCGCAAGGATTGTAGATGAAGCTGATAATCAAAAAAAATCCAACCCGCTGCCCCGGAAAGAAGAATAATTTCCGGAAGTCAAAGTGTGTTATAGCAAGCTTTGTTAAGAATGGCCTAGTTTTGTTGGACTAAAAATGCTCGACAGTATGTCAGAGACTACTGAAGTTCGAAAGGCGCAAGTGCACATGAAGTCTTTAAGGGTCATACCGTACCAAGAAAAAACGTAACAATTTTCGTTCTCTATTGATATAGGTTGTGTAGTACGTGCGGGATTTGAAAAGCGATAATTCAAAATCTTACTATTCATGCGACAGCGCGACGGCCATTGGGTGATACCAAATAAGCTAAAGGCTGTTTAATAGTATTACCTGCCAAAAAATGAGTACCCTTTCTTCTGTGTCAATATGTTGTCAAGGTTCAGATTGAAATCTAACGAATATACGAAGTTTTTTTTTTAAAATAAGATTTTATTAGTCATGTACAATGGTTTAGAGGTGTAATTTTGTCTCTATGACAAGCCAATTTTCATTTCGTAACTTGAAAGTAACTTAAAAGCACTTTAATTCCAAAAAAGCTTTCTATAGTCGCTCCTTTTCCATAGACAAATTAAGGTCATCCGCTATGTTTTGAGTTTTACGCCGCGTATTGCCGTTAGGCATTCCATCAAAACAATCAAGGGAATCCTATGTCATATGGAACATATTGCGATATTGAAAGTTACCATTCGCCACATATTACAAATACTTACATATATTGCGTTTAACTGTTACAGGTCCGGTTCACTATTAGGACGCCTCAAGAGCCATAAACCATATACATTCACTTGAGTATGGAGTGCCAGAAAGGTTTGGACATCTTCTCGTCTAAATACGTAAATTATGAAGAGAAACATTGTTCATATAAGAAAAAAAAAACTTAAATTCGAAAACTGCAGGCACAGAAATCATTGCTTCGTCGTTAATTCTGAAGCTTGCCGAAAATGCCCTGTCTCCTTATCGTTCTGTGTTTTCCTTTGTTGAACAAGAGTGCGAAGCTAAAATTCAGTATGCTATCCTGAACCTGAAAATGTATAAATTTTGTTATTACTACTATAGCCAATAATACTTGACTAAGCGTTTATATTGGTGCCACTTTGAGTTGTACAACTTTTCAACTACGGATCGCTAAGAGACGAATTGTGACTGGAAAGTCTTCTAGAAATATTAAGAATATTCAAACACATCAGCTAGGAGCGGTCTCTAGAAGAGATCACTTTAAGAAAAATAATTTTTAGTCTACAAAATAAGCGGTACTGTTTTTCGACAGTCACAGAGTTGCCGAAATTCATTAAAAACCGGTGAGGGCATTAGGCCCTAAGTGAAAGTAAATTGGGTTAAAGAACCAGGAAAAATTTAAAGAATGTAGATCGGAGTTTTAAAGACCCGGACGGAAGCGACCAGATGTCGGGACTCGAAGAACAATAACGCATTGCTGCAATCAAGGAGACTTTTCACGAAAGCAGGACTTTAAGCCTATGGACGCAGTCCGTTCTGACTAAACCGACATTTCACATGTAACGTGTTACAGAGCTACAGTTCAGTTACTAAAAATGCGGAACTGGGCAAAAATGGGAAAGATTCTAGGTCGGTTCGAAACGTGAGTGGTATATTTCATATGCAATTTGCAGAACTTCTACTCGTAAAAACCCATTCCATTTGGAGCATACCGTCGGCATAGTTGACGCATGGTTAAACCTCTACCGCCAGCCGGAAAGGAACCAATCGAAGGCATGGTGTAGCCCTAGAAAGGATTAGGTTCGGCAGCAGTGTCGAGCAAGTTTAGGCGCAAGTTGATATTAGTGCTTGCAACGGATAGCAGAGGCATCTGTTACTATGAGATAATCGCCCAAAGTAAAACAATGAATGCTGCCCGCTGTCTCAAGTCTCTCAGGAGACTTATGAAACAGTGGCACAGCCGTCGAAAGCACGCAGTCTGGTCACTTGACGACAACGCTAAACCTTGCCGCTATCGCACCCCGATTCCTGGACAAAGCTTCAGCCTGTTCATGCTCTCGGTCCAACCCCGTGTGATTGCGATGCTTTAAGAAGAGCAAATAGCTTGTCCCATTATTAATTTAATTCGGGAGACCATAGATAGAGAAATTACGTATGGGAATGCGAGCGGCAGATACGTGGGTATCCAGAAGCTGCCAGAGCGCTGGGTTATGTACATACGTAGTAAAGTAGGGAATCATTATCCTAGCCCATCGAGTTACGAACTAATTCAATTTCAGAGCCGTCGCAGTCTAACACTACAGGCAGAATTAGCTCTATCTATAGACGACTGTTTTCGAATGTAGTTTACATGCAAATTTAATCCTAATCGAGACTTTCTTGCCCCTTTGAACAACACCGCTAGCACCTAGCTATCTACTTGAAGCCAAATCTAAAAAAATGTTCGTTAGGTGGAGCTGCGTTGAAACTTCTCTGTTATGCGCCTACTGCTGATGATGATTTATGCATCCATGGCTGCTGCTCGTCGTCTGCCAGATAAAACTAGGATTCTCACCGTTGACTAACGCAGTGCGTTCTTCGCTACTGCCATTGGATGTTCTCGTAAGTCTAGCTATCTTTTTTTCACTTATTTGTAATCCTGTGCAAATGTTCGGGAAATAGCTGGGTTTATTTAGTGTTTTCTCTAAGGCATTCGTGGCTATTAGCTTTAAGGCCATCGTAGCCTTAAGTCAACGCGAAATACATTCTATCTAAGAGCGAATACATTATGGTAGATTATGCTGAAATGAACCCATCGAGTCGACAATGAGACGAGCAGTAAATAGACGATTGCTCAACGCTTCGACTCGTACTCGAAAGGGTAGATTAAAAAAATGTTTATCACATACATTATTTGATCGCCTATCTATATCCGAAGAATGAAATTCAGATTAATTTATTTAATTGAAACGCATTTTTCATGATTCCATAATAAAGTTAATTAACAAGGATATTTATATGTGATATATAAGAAAATTAAGATTGAAGAGGAGCTCGGTTTGCCAGCTAGAATTGCAATTTCAACATATATTCGTTATGATACACAAATAACATTGCTGGCCAAACGTAAATCAGCTGGTTGCCACAGGCACATTTAATTTCGGTGCTTAATGTGCTACATAGTCAAAATCATAACGGAAAAGGTCAGCGCGTCTTCAGCTAGCTAATAGTGGGGGCATTTTGATCTGCGATTTAAAACTGCAAAACGTTGACAAAGTAACAAAGAAATCGATTGTTTCAAGTTTAAATGAGCTGAAAGTTTGGCAGTCATACAAATAATCAGAAGTAGAGAAAATAATTGCTTAAAAATTGCCAAATCAGCCTGGTACGTACAAGTTCTATATGTAGGAGGCTAATATGCATTTATTTATGCTTTCATTGTAACCCGTGGGTGTTGCAACTTGAAATTCTGGCACGACCAGTCTTGAAAAAAACCTCATAACGTTTTAAAGACCGGACGTAAAAGCAGTCGTACATGTGGGATTAAATGCAATCTATTTACAGTTAACATAGCTGGCCTTCTGCCAATGATGGCTTGTTTCAATAAAGAAAATTCAGCTATTCCTTGTCTTAGTTAATCATCTGCTGCCTCTTGATTTGGACAAATTTCTCTGAAATAGTAGAATATTAGAACGCTTACAAGAGACTCTGTTTTCGAAACGAAAACGTGTGACGATTATTCCTTTGCCCTTATCTGGACGGGGTGAATGATTCAAACATGTGAAGAATGAGCCTAACCGGATACGCGTTGGGTATTTAGGCCTCCATGGAGGTAAAGTCAGATGTGACATAATTAAACTTAATATATCGTCTTAAATAAGCACCATATCAGAAGTTACTCTACAGATGATTGTAGTGAGAATTACTAAATTCTACGGTTACAAAGGTTGAATTTAAGCAATCATAAGAAAGACTCAGTGCTTTCAATATATACTAGTGACGAATGGTGGAATGATTACAGAATGATTGCCTACTTATCATTATTTCGAGGGGAATTTCAGCGATCCGCCAGATTTCTAGGTTCTAGGCAATTATACCATTTTGCTAATCCCGGCAAGCTTATATAAGTGTTTCTAACAAACACGTGAAAATAAGCCATTAGCACGAAATAGCATCAGATTAAGCGTTTCAGCATACATATGTGCGCTATAGGTAATGCCAGACTTGCAGAAAGACGCAACGTACTGCCGATGCTGAAAACGGTTAGTGTTTAGTTATACGTATGTGACGTCTATTTTTCACTGAGTTATGGTAGTGAAATCAGGTGTCTCTTTGTGTTCTTAAACACACGGTTAAACGTTGCTCTGCTTCGGGGCTTTATGCACGTACCGCGAAGGTCGTCCCACGACTTTGTCCACAGTTTAGGATACGAGGATGAGAAAGACCTGCAACGGTGATATCGTCTGCGCCTGCATACTTTTACACTCGATGGCGACAGCTACATTGAAATGCAATAGTGCCAGATCTGTGCGTGTACGAGGACAGAAGTAAGCTTGAAAAATGTTTACTTTTACGCAGGCTTATTGAAAATGTGTTATTTTGCAAGTTTCGACTTTTTCCTATATTGCTATTGTCCTACCCTGCAATGTAACTAGCTTTTGATCACAATATTATCTGTAGTGCGTGCACTGCTGACGTTTCAGTAACATTTTATCTGTCCTGTAGGATTTTACATTGACACAACAGTTCCTGATGGCAAGGCCGGCGCTTGGACGCGGTTGTAAGTAACTAAGTAGCATTAATTAACCAGGAACACAAAAGGCATTGCCGCGGAAATCGACAGAGAGATTTAGCGTTCCTGGATGCTGATTATCGGCAAAGCGGCATACCAAAACATGTTTTTCGACATGACTGAATTACTCGTTGCTTGACGCGGGGTACGACACTGTGGGCCTATTCAGCGGATGTTTGTTGCATCTGTTTCCGAAGCATCGTCGCTGAAAAGACCAACCCATCAACGTTCCTTTATCTACGCGTCAGGCAAGTCTTATGTTGACAGACGTCTCATCTCACGCCTTGACAAACACACGGGTAGAATGATAGCATTTAATACTGTTACTGTTGCTGCAGCAATCGGAAGCTGTGGCGGATATCCTGGTTTGGCTGAAAATCCGATGAGTATATTTTTAAGCTCGTCGATACAACTGTGCAGTGCTGCTCGGTCGCTCGAGTCTTCCTAGCCGGCCCTCGCTGTTGTTTCCGATAGATTTATAGCAAATGACAGCCACCAAATTGTCAAGCTATGCAAAACGCGATTTATCTGTAGCCGACTGATTTCGCCTCATTGCACGTAAACAGACTAAGGAGCGAGCCTTGACTACAAATCGTGCTAGGATACGCTAGGAGGACCACATATATCCGTTATCCAACTATGCATTTCATTAGTTTAACTTTGAATAAAAGGTTTCTACATATAAGTAATTGGTTTAACATCGAAATCTGGCTAGAGTCCGCGTACTATCGTAATGTTTGTGTCGGAGCCAACAATAGGTCAACAGAGTGTCGGCTCACATAGCAGCAGCCACACCCACGCTACTACAAGTGTGATTTGATAAAAAACTACCATAGAAAAAGTTGTACTTTCGATTTATGTATGCCGTCAGGGACACAAAAAATACAGAGGATGATGGAAGTTTTTAGATTAGAAAATTACACTTCCTGTATAGGAATTAACCTTTGACGTTTTTAAAGATAACATTCTTTGTTCTGTAAGGATGTATTTAGACAATAACGTTTATTTAAAACTTTAAAAAACAGACTGGTCTGTTGCAACTCTTGGAATCCTATGCAGATTCTCACGCTGTACAAAAAACAAGGATAACAAGGCAATATACATACTCATTTTAAAGGACCTTGTTGATTCTAGTTCCATCTAGGGCTTCAAACCAGTGAAACGGTTATAAGCCAGTTATCAAAATAGGGACTAGAACGAAAGTATATTAGATTGATTTTTAATAATGATCAGTATTTCGTAAAGTCAAGCCAAGCGAAACACTCCGTTATTCAAGCTTATTTTAAAAAGGCAAAATCACATATCACTCAACGCCGTTTGTAACTGGAATATCATTATTACTTCAAATTTGTTCAACTTCAAAAAAATGACTATATAGTTTTACCCGGTTTTCTTGGGAAAATGATCTACTACGCAGAATTTTGTCTTGCAGTTTCCACATCAGAGTTCTAGAAAAACTTCAAGGAAGTAAAATTCAGCGTACTGCTAATCGATGAAGTTACTTTGATAACATTTGGGCTCAAATTAAGCTCTGGCTTTACGGTGATCCCTAAAAAATCACGCACACTCATGTGTGGTATAGGGTTGTTATTAAGTGTGTGTTTAAAAAACGCAATTCTGGAAGGACAGGACGGCATGAAAATTACAGTCAAATCCGTCGTGACTGATATTAGTCGAATATAACGTTCACATGACTGTTTCTTCTATTTTCCATAGCATGCGTAATTAAAAGAGTAAACTTTATCATGTAGGAGGTGAAATGCGGAGGCGCCTTGGAACACATAGTGTCTTGTGTCTCAGAGGGCGGTATCTGATTTGAAGCAAGCCATCACTTTTAAGCGTTTTACAATAGTGATACTAATAGTCTTTCATGTATAGAACTAAAAAGAAAAATATTTTAAGATACTCTAGTGGAGACATTTTTCAATAGCTTGTAATTTACTGTTATTTTGCTGTTCAAAACGCAGGTTGACCTATCGGTGAATATAACCACTAACTCCTATAGTTCACACGTAGAATTTACTAGTCCGCTCACTTGTTTTGAACGGTGTCTTGCGAAAAAAGAATCTCAATACTCAAATAGAAGGGCATTTAACTAGGTAACGCTGTGTGTCCACACAGCTGAATTATAAGCAATTTCCTGTGTTTTTTACGTGTTATTGGCAGGTGACACAGTTTTGAATTTGAAAGGTATTGTTTTCTGGGTCACTTCTGAAGCTCTATAGTCTAACACGTTCGGCTGTTAACTAAAGCGTTGGCCATTCTAGCTTAGCTTGGACACTACCATAAACTTTGTCCTAACTCTGCTTTCATTTAGCCTTAACCAGTGAGATTAGCTTGCTCTATTTATAATCGAAAAAAGCTACTGAAAATCTAAAACGCCTTGCCACTTCTAAACCGAAGTTAAATTATATTAGTAGAAGTCTCATTGAGTTGAAGGTAACCTTAAAGACCTATCAAGCGTTCGAAACAGGGCTCGACCTACTCTTTTAGTGCTGGGAGCTATTTGAAACAACGCCCAACGGCAACGCCGGGTTTGAAAGTCAGATATTTCTTTAACAGTAAAAGATTGAATTCTCTACACTTTAAGAGTCTAAGCTGCATCCTGCTATCCTGCTCGTAACAACAGGGAGACGTAACATAACTTATCATCGCAATGTTAACCGGTGTCGACGTGACAACTACTTTAGAGATCATAGCAGTAACTATTAGTACCGTACCATTGTGTGAATATCAAGCGATCAGTGGCGCGGTATAGCTCATTTCGAATTTCCCAATGACACGCATAGCAAACCGGCGCGTTTTATTCTCAACTTACCCGACTATTTGCATTTGTCACTGTTGAAGTTGGCACGTTCTTTAAACGCCGTTGCCCCCTACGTCTAATACGCTCATGGGCCATGCGTATTCGCTTACTCCGAAATCTCTACTTTTGTAGGATTGAGCCAGTTTGCAATCTTCCGGTGATAGCGTCTCACCTATCAAACGCGGATCTTTCCTAATCCGTGCGCCTTATACGTCTATAACCTTCTGTTGCTCCCGTTCGGTGAGCGAGCTTCCTACCCACTCGTTCTTCACAGCACGCCACGTATCCACTGATCACACGTCATTTTTTACCGCATTTTCAGGTCTATCCGCTTCATTTATTACGATTAGCTGCAGTAATAGATTGTCTAGAAAAGTTTACATCGACGCTCGCACACTCATTCGCGCTAACGCTAGACGGCTCCGGATGAAATAAACAGCGAACATATCGAGACGTCCAGGAAATATATTTCTAGCCTCCAAAAACAGATTTCTTTTGGAGGATCCATGATTTGGGGGAGAAGGGGCAAGAAAAAGGGCTTACAGGAATAGAGAGAAAACACGTCATGTTGATCGTCTTACAAAGCGTTTGACGTCTTTTCTCGAAGGGGAAAATGAACGTAAACACTGGTGCGACCGTGTATGGAGTGGTGAATTCTGGCAATAAACTGAAATACGTGAATTTTTTGTTCGGCTAATAAAAATCTTTTAATAGCATCACAGAAGTTTCCATATTTAGGCGGATGATTTTAGTAGATCTCGGTGTGTGCAGGTGTTGGCCCGATTTTGACGAACACTTGCTAGTATATGGCAGAATCGAAATTTAATGATCATTGATTAAGGTCCATTGGCAAAATGAGGCAAACAAAGATGTTGATTCGAACAAGTTATGCTTTTAAGGGAAAACAATTCTGATGGAAAACCAGACCCAGATGTTGAATATTGATACAAGAATAGAAATTTGGTCGAACTATTAATCCAAATCGATTTGGTCGCCTTCGCAATGCTTCATACTGAACCCACATTGATATTAGGTCGTTTAAATACCGACCCAATACCCGTATGATGTTTACGGGTGGGAATGTGCGTCCGCACACTACTCCGCGTTTATAATCGATACCAATACGAAGGCGGTCAACTTAAGCTTATGATGCCTCGCTAAGATTGGCGAGCCTGTACCGCGATGACGTGTATCTTCAATCGTTGGTAAAGCCACATTCTCTTAGAAAGGCGACAGATAGAATTCTCCAGGGACGATAACCGCTGAAGTTCCGTCAGACTGCAAATTCGTTTTGACAGATTGCAGTTGCAAACTCAAATGATGCAATAACTATTTCGCCTAATAACAACAAATGCAAAACTATTTAATTTATCGACATGTTCAATTATCACATTGTTGCCATGAACGTCCTAGGTTTTTCACAAACGTGTAGTAGATAGACATTTTTGTCGAAGCACTGTACCAATTTTATTACTGCATCTGCCTCCTTATGTTTATTATATAATTAAGCTCATTATATAATTAACTTGCCTCACAGTCTAACTTGAAACCTAGGAGGATGTTATGCCTACTACTGGGCGGGTATGACTTTTCCGGTCGCAAAATCATTTAGGAGTTACGTTTCACAGGCAAACGTCTAACTCAGCAGAACACCCCCTGCCTTTGATTGGCTCGTACGATAAGGCCGGATCATTTTAAGCCACAACATGCGTAAAAGGTGGGTTGACCGCAGTTGGATTAACATGTTGATTGAGATGCACTGCTTTCTTGTTACTGACCACGCCGCTGAATTCTTTGACATTTGGCATTGTTGATTGTGTTCCATTGTTCCCAACCTTCGACCGCCTAAACGTTGTATGCATTGCAGTTTGTTACTTTTGTTTGTGTCACCGCAGCTGTGATATCTTCTCTGAAAACCCGTTTATTATGCGTTGTGTAGAATCTTCTGTCTTTTTCGGCAACAGAAAAGGAACATCTACCCGCCATCGCGGCAGGCCCAACTAGATGATTTCTTTGTTCTGGGGCTGTTGGCCTATTCTTTTTTTTCGTTTTTTTTTTGTCGTTCATTATGGTCTGTGTGTTTCCCTGTGTGGTCATTAGCTTCATTCAGCAGAGGTGCCGGATCCGTGCTTGATAGCTTTGTTACGCTTTCCTGTGTCGTTCCTTTTAAAAGGACATCATTCTTACAGTGGATTCTTAAACAGCTTGGAAACGGATCTTTCTTGTGGCTCTCATAATTTCGGCTAAAGCTTTTAGCCTGAGTTTCCTTTAAGTGAAATTCGGCCTTGGCTTTTTTTTAATTAGGTGACATTTTTGATAAATATCCTCTTTTGCATTTCTAACTTCTGCAGGTGTACGTATGCTGCGCATCGTATAGTTCGTTCCCCTAAATTATGATTAAGCATTCCCTTGCTTTTTTTAGTGCTTTGCTTTTGTCTTAGAGTTCAATCTGCGATCTGTGCAGCTTAACATTACCTATTAACTTAGGTTGTGGCATCTGGTTTTTAGCCCTGTTAAAGTTCCGGCTTTAATCATGCTAGACGCATGTAGCTCTACGCGACCTAATACGTTATATGATTATTATTCTCTATCCTCGCCGTTTGCGTAATTTTTTTTTAGTACGATTGCCGCAACCGTCGGGGTATTAGCACACTTTTTTGTTCCATATTTTCTCTTCAGTCTGGCTTCATTCTTCCATTGGATTTCTAAACCGCTTTTGTATTCCGTAAGTCCTCATTTCCTGTTCTTCTTTGTTGAAACCATGCTCACTTACATTAGCACAAGCCAATATTGATTTATTTTCGTGATCTGGTATAGTATCTGCCGTGGGCTTTTGTTGACTAATTGCGGCATCTTTTTTATTTTATTTATTGTAAACATCTCTTTTCGAAAATTGCGTATTTTAGATCTCCAGGAGACCTCATTACTCTGCCTTTCAGTGCGCTTTTTTTCTTAGCGCGGAAAGCTTGTTAGCTACGTCCAGCTCAAGTCCGTCGGTTGATTCTTACTCACACCCTCAGGCAACGCATTGCTCGCTGTTTTGTTCTATGTGCTTGAGATTCCGCACCGCATCCTCCATGAATGTATCTAAAAAGGCTTCTCTTCTAAAAACATAACTGCGTTTATCAACCTGCGTTTCTTTGTCGAAATCGGAACTTGATTGGAACAGTTGATCCTTTGTAGTTTAGTTAATAATACAATACATATTCATCTCATCGTCTAATAAACCCATCTTTCATTGCATCTGCAAGTATTCCACGACTAAATGAAAAATATTTTTCAGTTCTTCAGAACAGAACAAAGCTAAGAAGTTGCACGTGATGTAGGTCTGAAACAGACCTGAAGCCCGCTCGCTCCGTTTCATGTTGGACACCAGGCGTCTGGAGCAATGCTTAATTAAACCAAGGCCGAACTTGAAACCTGGAGTAGTACATTTGCCCTATTGATCTCTAGGCTCTAACTTGCAAACACAAAATATGTACACGCCAACTGTATGAGTATAATACGTTCTTCCACCGTACATCAGGGCGTACGATCTTCGTAACACATTAACGCACTTTTATAGCTAAAGCTTCTGATGTCATACCTCACATATCTATCTGTTCGTTATGTGCGTCACCACGTCTGGATGACGCTATTGATTGACGAGATCCGAGAGGGTGCGATTAATATGCTTTTAGTCGTCTTGCCGTACCACTGACTCTCGAGAAGAAGCGATCCCCGAAAGGGAAAAATATTACGATTCGACTTAGCTGGCTGCTGGGCTGTCATAGCTTCCTTTTCCTGACTTCGCTTATCTTATCCGACTACGCGTTTTATCTTCCCCAAAGGTTAGCTTGCTTTTGAAAAGCCTCTATTATCAGGTCAATTTTTTTTCGTTCACTGTCTTCCCATAGCTCTTACCAGCCTCGCGCTTTGGCCAACCGACTGCCATTTGTCTTTTTGTTCTTCTTCTTCTGTTCGTTTCGTTAAAGACACACGACGCTAGCTCTTCGTGAAAAGAAGCGCTAGAAGACGAGGCGCAACTTGGCCCAAGCCAAAACGGAAGCCGTTTACTTCGACTCAGGGCTAGGCAAACGGCTTTGCAGCCTCGGGGGCCTTCGAAAGATGAAAAAGAGGAGCTGTCGTTGAGTACACTCGTTTCTCGAAACTGAAATGCTACCCGTACGCATTTTGCACCATATACACTCTTCCCACCTTGGTTCGTTTCCCTATGAAAATGTGTGCTTTCTTTGAATATCAGAAATTTCTCTTGGCATATATACCGTGATATTGCTAAAGGTAGATACGGGGTAATTGTATAATCGAATTGTTTGTTTCTCAATCTACTTTAAAAACGGTAAGATTGAACTAAATGTATAGATGAACATAATTTGTAGATGAATTGATGTGGTATAGCTTAGCGGGTTCGGCGGTAAAAGCTAGCTAGATAGGTGTACCTATTTCATCTAGTATATCTCAACGCGAATTAGGATGGTTTGCAAAGGAAAGGGTTTAAGATCATTATCTAATTTTTTTTTAGAGTTAAGCAAAAATCTACGTGATTACGTTTTTTTTTTTTTATATTATATATATTATAAATATTGAGAGTATTCGACCTACTTGATAGTATTTTTACTTGTCTTTACCGTTTATGTCTCCAAGTATATTGTCTCTATAAAATTTACGCATATAATTTTTCTATGAAGATGAGCTATAATGATGCATCTCAAAACGTTGACGACTATTAGTGACTGGAAATTATTTTTATAGGAAAACTCCCACGGTGTACTATTTCATTTATATTTAATCATTAAGTAGATTGATTGCCGATTCAAGCTTCACTTTCGATATTGGGCATACTACGTAACAAGTATGACCGAATTGGGTACCTGTGAGACTTTTTGCTAAATACAAAAAACCCTTGAAAAACGTTCTGTAATTTGAAGAAAATCGCACAGCTTTAAAGATAGTTAAAAGTATGAAAATCCAGAAGCAAAATAATAAACTTAATTAACAAAAAAAAAAAGTCCTGAATGAAGCAAAGCTTGTGCTTATTCTAATATACATTGGCCCTATTTTCTCATAAGCCGTGCAAAGAAGTGTTGGGTTAAACCAAAACAAAAGCTTTAGGTTCTTACTCTTGATTTAAGTTAACCCAGATACTTTCAATATAATTGGAATACCAACTTTAGAAAAAAAAAATACTTCAGCACGTTTTATTGAAAATCATAGAACCAAACGATTGAAATGAGCGTAACACTTTTCTTATTGAAGAAATAGAAAACAGTGTCGTGATTATGGGATCACATATATTCAAAATTTTCTCAAATCATCAGTAAACGTGATAGGCTTTTTCAAAGTTTTGCTTTTATCCACACGCATTTTCCAATCAACTACAAATTCAAAATGAGTAATTGTTCTGTAGACATCACAAGACATCACCAGCTTTGATGAAGTCTACTCTATTGACGTTACAGATCGCCTGCGGAAGCTGCTGTCTGGCCACCATGGTTGATCTCATTTTGACCAGCTAGCACTCTTTGGAAACGTCCTCCGTCGCATTAATCTATTTAGACCGCCCCTGTTAGAGGCCGAAAAAAACTCGTGTTTTAGTCGTCAAATACAAGTATTTAGGGGCTAACGGGTTTTCAATTTACAATTCAGCCACTGTCACAAATAACCGATTTCTTTAGCCTAAAAGCTGAATATATAACGCGACTCTTTTGTGAAGCTAACATTTTTGAACGACTACTATATGTGGTAAACCATCTATGTTTTGAGTTTTATGTTCATGACCGCCGCTAGATATTCCACACCCTGGTCAAATAGAAGCGGTTTACGACTGCAAGCCGCTTCTATCTGAGCTTAGGTACTTTTCCGTAGTACATTTAAGCCACGTTTCGGACGTAATGCTCAACATAAAAGGCTGTTACAAGTGAATCCAGCGGACTTTGAAATTAAATGAATTTTAAATGATGAGCCGGAAGCAAATGAAATTTAGCTAGTATTTTAATCTCGTAGAAATATACGAATGGAAACCGTTCGAGTTTATTGTAGGAAAAATCAGTCCTGCCCAGTGGTCCAGTTTATGTTCCTCCAGAGTTACAGTGCTGCGGAAATTCATCGAAGATCGTTGAACACATTAGCAAAAAGGGCCATAAACGAAAGTACAGTATGTAAACGATATAAACCCTGCCAGAACTGAGGTCGCAGTGCTGAAGGCTAGCGAGATGGTCATCAGATGTAGGAGCCTCAAGGATAAGAATGCAACCAAAAACGCTTCTCACGAGAGCAGAGATTGAGTTCTACAGGCTACATCGGCATAAATTTAACGTGTTATAAAATTATAACCTAAATACTTACAATACAAAAGCTGAAGAGAAATTAATTTTCCCGTGAATTCCATGTGCAGTTTGCGGAATCTTAGTCAACAAAAAAACCGCCTAGAGCATACGGTTGTCGTAGGCGAGATATGGTTTGATCCCTACCGCCAGCCGGAAATGGTCAGGCGACAAAATGGTATATCGTGGTAAAAACTTGGAGTTCGGTGGCAGTGTAGAGTAGGCTCAAGCGTAAGGTCATAATAGTTCTTGCAATGTGCCCTAGGAGCGCCTACTAATATGCAGTATTAAGGGAAAATGAAATAAGGGGTCTAACCTAGTATCTCGTGTTCCGAAAAAGACTTATGAACCATTGTCATGACAATCAAAAGCACACAGTGAGATGATGACAGATTACATCGCCATGCCTCAGTTCTTGGATTGAGCAAAGGAAAATCCAACCTAGGCTTCAATCCCCCTGATTCAGGTACATGCAATTACGGAGCTTTTCATGTTCTGAGAAGTGCAACCAGTGGGCAAACATGTCCCACTACCGACTTATTTCGAGAAACCAGAGCGAAATTACTTGATCACTAACGGTAGGTATATAACCGACCGAAAGCTGCCAGAGTGCTAAGATTTGTGTAGAAAATCAAGGGAAACACCTCTAACTCGTTAAAAAAAAAGCATCATCCCAGCTGGACTAGTTAAAAAATTTCAAAGTCCGCCGGATTCGCTTGTATCAGCTCAGTATTTTGACTCAAAACATATACCTACTGTGCCGCTATAAATTATGTCCCTCAAAACGAACCTTCATTGGAAAAATCCTACAAGCTATGTTTACTAAAGAGTTATTACCGATACGGCAGGAAGCAACGTACCTTTCTAAGGATCATAGGGCCGCGATTCTCTCATAAACGTCTATCTCAGTCTAAAGATTTATTTTCGGCAAACACCAGCTTCTATATTTTCTCGAATACCGTTTGCACTTCTGCAAACTTTGTTACTCAGTTTGAAGCTTTTCTATATTGAAGAAAGATGCCAGTCGAAAAGACAAGGCATGGTTCGCAAGAAAATAGTCACCTTTTATTCACTTTTTAGCCTGTTTACTGTGCTATAATCACACATAATTTATGCGGTTCGGTTTATAAATATTTGCTCTAACATATTGTATCAAACGTGATACTGTACATTTTTTCGAATAATGCACCAGTGACACGAGAGCTATCGGTTAAAGCAAACACAATTGAGTAGGTCTTAGTGGACACGTGGCAAGAAAGCCTTTACTAGAGATAGGCGATTTTCATACAATGTCCTGACAGTTTAGCTCTTTGGCAAGCGATCTTTTCTATAAAAAAAAAAAAAAAAAAAAAAAAAAAAGTAAACCTCCATCTGTTTTTTTTATTTGTAAGTTTCATTTCACATTGGTAAGTTGTCGTAGCTTTTTAGTTGATGATCGGCAAATGATCGGCAGTTCCCTCAGTCAAAGTATGGACCACTGGCCCCACACTTAAATATGTAGACCCGTGTTTACAATATGTAGAAAAGCATGAATTTGAGGGTCATGCAAACTCAGTTTTATGTACCGTTATTTTCCGGTTGAGTAATATCACTTAGCGATATTTGTTTTTTCGTTTTTTTTACATTTGAAGTATAGCTGCTGATTGGCATCACTACCTTCGCGGTTGATTCGTTCCGGCTCTGGCCGGAGAAGCGTGGCATTGATCTTATCTGCTGGAGCACAGTCTGTGAACTGTTCTCCTATGTTGCATGTGAAGTCCACTTTCGGGTATGCTCTGACTTTCTCCTGGCAATTTTGCCTTCATCGATAAATCTCTCTGGTTTACCGCGAAAAAAAAAGAAAAAAATAGAAAAAAGCATTGCGGTCTGCAACCTAAGAGCAGAACAGGTTTGAGTTATAAGATGTCTATTAGATCATATTTGCTGTGCATCTGAGCTCCGCGTAACGGCCGAACAGAGCCGCTGCTATCATTTTACGATTTAGATTAAACGTTATGATTCAGTGAAGCAATTTATAGTGGAATCTGTTTTAAGGTCACTAGCAATAATGAGCGTCGCTATTTTGCTACCAAGTATCTTTTAGGTTTATCAAATGGGCTATGTGAGGTGGGTTGATAAACACGAACGGATAGTGTAAAAGCAAGATTTGCATTTTTTAATATGAAATAGGTAGGCTGTTTGGCCACTTCACCATGAACCTGAAAATACCTGAATTTAGCTCAAAAAGTCGCAGTCTTTATTTATCTAATCTAACAATATTGTTATTGTATCCTAGTAATGTCAGTACATTGTTGTTACAACATGCTAGTAGTATTGTTACTAAGCTAAAAATCAATAAATGTTTTTTTTATTGCTCTCTCGAAAGCTCAAAATATCAGTCTAATCGCACATAAATCCACCTCAATGATCCTTGTCGTGTTGTATATTGGGACATGACTGAAACATACGTATGCAAGGGTATTGTATAGGATACCGGTGATTTTTCATCACAATATTTGCGTCGCTTGTTCAGGCTAACCTAGTTCATTGAGTAGGTTAGTTAGAAGGAGTCCTATGCAGAAACAGCTATGACGGCTTTTCTACTTGTGTCAAGCTCCTTCCACAAACTGATAGTAAATGATGGTTCATTAGTCACGAAGGCCGAAATTTCCATGATCGTGTTCGAGTTCAGTTAGCATTAGGCATAAAGAATACATTTGAAAGATTTTCAATATTCACAACTTTCAAGAGTTGTTTTCAATGTTATATATGCAGTATGTTGCTACAATTCTAAATTATCGAACTTTTAAACTTACCCAAGAAAAGCCACTCCGGAAAAATAAAGCATGCAATAAATTATATTACACGTTGTTGTTATATTGTTTGACTATTAGTCAAATTTGTCATAATCAGATCAATAAGCTCTAATGTTTTCTAGAAAGGTAGGATCCGAACAGTTTTTTTCATTCGCTAGAAATCTGTACAAAGACTTTCCATAAGGTCCACAAAGCGGGCAGCGTTAGTCTTTTGGTCATACAGCTAATAGCTCTGGTCCGTAATTTTGGGGCATATAAATTACGAGGTGATTACTATAAAATTAGCGTCTACACAGAATATGTATTAGTTTTCCTGTAAAGCCTTCTCCACAACTATGCAGGCGTCCGTAATCGTGTCATGATCTCGAAGGTCCCTAACACCCCCTGTAAACCGAACCTGAATATACTGGCTTCTAAGTTTTGACTTGGAACTGCTGAAATCACTCAAAAGATCTATAACCACATGATCTACTTTGTGTATAGGAATCAAGCTCAAGCACACAAGCTTTTTCATCCAACTAGACATTGGACGTGACTGAATTGATGAATTTCCTGTCAGCCGCGTAAAAAATAACATCATCCAAAACAACGGGATATCGCAAATTTTCTAGACGATACGAGGCTTGTGTTAAATTTTCGCTCTTCTGCGTTGCTCCATTGGAACATCATAGGGATAGACCTAGATTTATGTTTTGACGTCTTTGCCAGAACAGTTTCCACACTTGATTACGTCCTGATATTCTATATCGTAACTCTTGGCCTGATCCAGTATTTTCATCCGCTCCGTATACGTTGGGTGCGGAGTGGATAAACGTGGTGAAGCTGACCCGTAATCCAACGTAGACGGCGGATCAAATGGTTGCAAAAAATTTCCGTGTCGAGTTGTCACTGACGCGGTTATCTGTTATAGGCACAAAAGCACATATTCAAGCCTTGCACGTCTTATCAAATTGACATACCTATTTTATTAGGAGACAGTGACGATTTTACGGTGTCTCTTCATGAGTGAGACGGGCTGTTGTTTGCATTGGCCGCGTGACGTGCTATCTCGCTTTATTTAAATGCCGTTCAAAAACAGTTGAGGAATGGTGAAGCTAACCTAGAGGAAGACTTTGATTTTTTCCAGATTATTCACCAGATTATTCCAGATTGCGAGAACACCGGCAGACCCTCATTGTCGTTGCGCGCTTTTCTTCCGTCATAACTAAAAGATTGTCATCATCGGCTGGTACATATTCAAGCACGCCACATCGCGCTACGCCATTTTCGTTCGCGTATATGTTTATAGAGTAGCCAATACAGATTCTATAGTTGCATAGTATTCGGTAGTTTCCCTTCATCCATGCATCAACTCAATTGGACGAACAAAATGCACAACATTAGTTTAAAACATAGACCGGGCTGCGCTGTTTGCTGGAAGCCTGCCGTTTAAGCCAATGCGTTCGTTTCAACTTATGTACGAAAAAGTTATCTATTGTGTTGATACGATTAAACCGAAGACATTGACTATACAGTTGGGCTAATCGTGGTCGAACTGCTATGATTTACCTAACCTTATCAAATCTCTCAGTCGAATGTCTTTGTGAGCCGTACTATCACTTTTCAGTAGCTTGCCGTCGTTAGTGGGCGGATTAGATGCCGTTAACTTCAATTTGCTCGCTGACCGCTACCGTGTCTTGATTCCTGTTCGTTTATTAGTTAATAAAGTTCCTTCTGCATTCAGCGGGTGATTTTTTCGCTCGGAATCGTGGCATGGTTGAGCATCGGTGAGGAATGGCGGCACGTGATCAACATTACGTACGTTAGCAATAGTACAAATGGCGCTTTCCCAAATATTAAAAACGGCCTAGGCTGATATTATAGTGGTCGTATGGCCTTGATATAACTTTTTCTACCGATGTTTTATATTGACCAGTACACTTGGAAATAGTAAGCGAATGCATAAAACAGCAGCGACGTAAGGGCTTCGTTTTATTATAAGTACATACTTCTGTAAATAATAGGTTATAGGATATATTAGGAAAAAAAGAATAAACCTAAAGGAAAGACGGTTCACTCTTAGAGCACATTTCTATAGCATCCCTATTCAAAATATAGGCAACTGATAGAAAGGTCACTTACCTTGCTTGCGCACTGCTCAGCCAAAAAGAAAGACTAACGCTGATTCGAAAGACTGCTATTTCAGCCATTACTAATGCACCTCTTCATTTCTTTCGGATGCTCCTAACAAAGCTGCTGTACAGCGTCTTACTGTCGGCGCTTGACTGGCACCTAGCTTGTCGCACTGATTGGTTCCCCGTGCATCTTCATTCCGTGCATATGCGTACTATAGAGATAGGAACGTTACGAATGAAGTCGCAGTTGTTGAGTTTGTATGAAACATTGATTTAACGAGCGTGATTCAAGGACGCCATTGAAAGCTAAAACTCCGGCAGGATGTTTTCATCAAAATAACAAACGCATCGATACATGCCCTTTAATGCTTTCCGTTTTCAGGCTAAGGCTTTATTCGTTGCCAATTGTTCTCTAACATAGCCAGTAGTATTAACCTAACTAACAAATGGTTTTCAGTGCCATTGTTAGAGGCAATATCAGATGTTCTTCGAAAACTTCACTTGTTAGTATATGAACAGTGTCTGCTATGATGAGGTTAATGTAGCGCTTTTTTCCGCTTTTCCGTGCTCTTAAAAAGTAACAAATGTGTTCCTTTCATGCATCTTTGCCGAAAGACACGTTTGTTGCATTAGGCGATTTACTACATGTAGCACGGCAGACCAGTGATAAGTGAGGTGTGAATCAACCGAGTGAAGATTAATGTAACAACACTGTTCGCCAGCTGTCGAAAATCCCAGGAGATCACTTTCTCTACAGCTTTTCTTTTTGGGGAGGAGAACAGGCAAGTTCCTTAATTATCCTTCGGTCGAAAAGGACTCTGTGAAAAAGCCGAAGCAGTCTCCCCGTGGGACAATTTATCTGGTGGTTCGATTTGGCGAACTTTAAAGGGGCGGACAAACGGAAAACATGGACAGAGAAATTTTGAATAGACCGTAAGTAAATAGATGCGCAGTTATAGAATAATTCTACGTCCATTTTTATTTCCGCTTTAAGATTACGGGAGAGTAAACAGACGGCTTAATGCTATACACAAGATGCTTTTAGATAAACGTAAAGTTGTCTTATGTCGTGTATATTGGAGTTGAGTTGTGTACTAGCTAGATGCTTCGTCTGGTTCGATGCAGTCGAAGGCTTTTGTCATGAGTTGCATACTTAAAACGAACCGTACTTAATTTAAATAATTTCACCTTTAGGTGTGAGAATGAACTCTTCGAGGTTCCTCTGCTGTTTAGCAGTAGGTTCATAACTCAGTACATTGGTTATTTTACAAGTTCGTATTGCCTTAGTTTAGTCTGTGATCTTTTTGGGACAATTACCGTTCGAAGCTAACAACAGTGTTAACATGTAACCGACAACAAGGTCAGGTTTGTTTGTTTGCAGTATTGTAGTAACAAAGTGATTCTAATTATATCCTGATTATCTTAATAATAATAACATACGATATAGATAGCGTAGGTCTCGGGCATCGGTCTCCTTCCCCATATATAAAGCTTCATGAAATAGCTATCTTAAATCCTATATTCGACTGCGGAAAAGGATCATCTCCTGTGCATATCTAATGTAAATGTCATACTTTTACTATAAATGCATACATTCAAACCTGTTTCGCTGTTATGTTCCCCGCCTGAAAAGTCTCAGAACGCAACTTTCACCATTGTCTACAGAAGCCAAAGAAGCTACACTGAGTTGCCCGATACTCCAATGGCCAGTGGAGACAATTCAGCCAGACCTTGACCCATATCTCCTCATAGTCCCGACAGAAAGCCTGATGAACTCCGAAGTCCTGTTTCCAATACTAGCCTCCCATGGCTTCTTTTGAGGAGTGCTGGGCCGTATGCGATCTTACTGCAGCAAGTTCTCTCTTTAGCCTCCCAATGTTACCCTTGTGTACGCTTGTTTCTGCAACACAGACTGCGTTCGTACCGTTGCAAACTCAGCCAGCGCTTTAAGGGTGTTTTCGGACGTGTCCGCAATACGGCCGCGCTTCACAAACTCGCCAGTCATACAGCGCAAAGGTACCTGCCGAGGACTATAGGAAATCAAGCAACTAACCATCTCGCGTCTTCTTTTTTTTTATCCCTGATTGTAAATGGGCCAACAATGGCGATGGGTGAACATTGGCTCGAAACTAAGGTTATGTGTACATGTGTGTCCAAGCGCGCACGGATCTGATTGTATACCTATTTAAACGTAAGTACCAACGCTTGTTCTGACGGAGAAGAACCTAGTTGTATGCTCCCCAACGCCAGCCTCTTAAAGAACAGTAGAATAACAATACTCTCCACCGTCTTCTGCGAACGAGTGCTGATAGCGGTACTTAGACAATGCGGTACTTCGTTTTTCCATGCGGCCCTCTGATGTGTATGACGGACGGGCAGCTGGAGGAAGAGCTGTTGGAGAGCAGGGGTCCTAACTTAATTTGATCAAAGGAAGGAACATGGATCGACATGGCACCGAGCTAGTCGAATCTATGCATTAATCTTGCACAACTTCGTACGAGGGCGGGTGTCTATAAGGCCACTTTACCTAGGTCCAGCAAGGGACAGGTGTACAATTACGAGCATTTTAGTTACAAAAATAACGTAGAAGTCTTTTGCTAAACATATTTCCTACATTCAATTATTGGCTAGAGAGTAACTATTATTGATTTTACCATTTACCAAGATGTTTCCGTGTGAACAGCTTTAGACAATATTTATGCCACATAATAATTTTACTACATTAGAATAACGGCTTATTATGTATGCCGTTATAAAAAAAAACAATGTAAGAATTATTATCGTGAATATAGGTCGCGTTGGCCTCGCACAGTATTTAGCTGTCGACAATCCTATTACTAGCCTCATTTTATAGATATAACTCCCTTAATTTATGAAGTGCTTGTTTGAATCCCAGCCAAGAAGTTCACTTGGGCCCGTCTTTAGGCAAGCCAATACAATTGGCGTCTAGTGCTACTAACACAGGTGGAGAACCTTTGCTAGTTTACATAAACTGTATTAAGTACGCAGTCCTGGTTCACGGGCATTATTTATCAAACGAGGTCATCGTTCTTAAATAGTGACGCTGACGACGGCTTTACTATCTGACGAATAATCAGGCCAAGGGAAATACAAGGCTAGTAAAATTTAGCACCATAGGCATATCTAGCTGCAGATTATTGTCTATGTTCTTCATTATGAGCTTAAAAGTTTTGAGAAATTGAGCTTTTGGGAAGCATAGGCAGAATTTACCGGGCTTGAACGTAATTCTACTCGTTTTGAAAGTTAGCAAATCAGAGGGTTCTTGTCTTCGTTGTTGAAAATTGTTTCATTCTTAAAATTGGATAGCTCGTGGCGTCGGAGTAAAATCGACTCAGGAACAGAAAAGAAAGACGTAGACATTTTTGATAAATTAGTTTGCTCGAAGAAAAAAACAAAT
Source organism: Varroa jacobsoni (assembly GCF_002532875.2). Taxonomy (NCBI): domain Eukaryota; kingdom Metazoa; phylum Arthropoda; class Arachnida; order Mesostigmata; family Varroidae; genus Varroa; species Varroa jacobsoni. Next base: position 128,891 of record NW_019214423.1, on the reverse strand, counting down.
GTTTTGAAGTTGTATTCAGACTCTGCAGCCCTCTAGGGAGCTAGATAGAACTGGATCCATTCAGCTCGTTCAAATCATATATCTATGAAATGCGTTCAGTCATTGGTTCCTTGCCACACTCTTTATAGCTTGCTTATTTCTGCTGGACTGACTTTAAGAAAAGAATTGCGAAGATAAGAGACGCTCGAAGGGGTCTGCGCTATTGTTTCTGCTAGCCTATGCCATGTGAAATGGAGGACAGATATTCTTCATGCAGTTGATTCTATTGTGCACTTGATTGCTTATGCAACTATATACTTGTGGCCCCGCCACCCATCTCGCTAGCTAGCAGTGACAAAACATCTCTGCACAATGAGGAAATGAATGACTTGCCCCACATAAAATAGCAATGACCGACGCTCATTCAAGCAACGGAGGCCTCTTGCACAGGCCGCAGCTTTCTCAAACCATTTAGACTATGTCGGTTTTTGTAGGCACCTGAATGAATGTCTTCACATCGCTGCTCGCTGGCGACATCTGTTGGCAATGGAGAGATGAAAAAGCTGTCTCCATAATATGCAAGAGGCATATGTGCTCAGTTGACACAATGCACTTTGATTCTCCTAGAAGTTCAATGTACGTAAGTTGTCAGCCTCGCAACTGAAGTTGAATCAATGCCCAGCTAGCTTGTGAAATACCACGATTCTCTTGTATCGATAAACGCAGCTATTGGTAAATAACAAAAAAAACAAAGTTATTAACATAACATAGTATCTAATACTTTTCCATATAGCATAAAATAACTATTAGATACTGAAAGTGGGTATAATACGGTGTTAGATATAGTAATTATAGAAAAAATAATGAAACACTGCGGAAGCATCATTTATCGAATACTATTGCTTTATAATAGTTCGATACAGATCTTTTATCTTTCCAAAAGTACATTCTCTGCTCGTCTCGTCTAATGAACGCTATAGTTTCAAGGTAAAGATGCGCTTATACCTTTTCTCCAAATGTGATATTTTAGGTAAGTGCATTTTCACTATATCTATAGACGTTAAATAAGTTCTTTATGCTTAGTCAAAAAACGATGGCATACATACATACATACATATCAAAAGTAAGATCTACTGAAAGAAACAAAAATCACATATACTTTATACATATATATATATATATATATATATATATATATATATATATATATATATAGAAACCACCAATTTTAGCAGAAACAAATAGCAAGCTTATTTGATATGGGCACAGTAATAGCCAACTTCTAGCAAAAATTACGCAAAGTATTTGCCACACCTACCTTCGAATTACCTAAACAGCAGCAAACGATGATTGGACGCTATAGGAATCATTCACGGGACTACATTGTGACCTACTGCAGTAGTAGTAGTAGTAGTAGTAGTAGTAGTAGTAATGTCCTTCATTCATTACGCGGATAGTCAACAAAAATGTCAGTGAGAAGTAGGTTTATAGTTGGGCGCTATTTGGCTGCAGGCCTTTCCTTCTTCATTTGTCATGGACACGAATCCATTGACCTCGTTAATGATGCGCTCGCTTCATCACCGTGTTGCCCCGCCGCTATCTGTACTATTGGCAACCTGCCCACTAAGTTACGGTTATAAACTTATAAATAGAAAAAAAAACCAAATCACTTTGAAGCCATGCCGATATCGTAATTGAGTTTAGCTCACGAAAGTCTAGCATACCCTGAATAAACTTTTCGTACGAAGGCGTAGAACAGGAAGTGAAATCGATGTCGTCGCAGGTGGTCTACACAGGAAATGGCAAAAAGCTAATTCAATATTCTATGAACAATTTGGGAACTATTACCGAGGAGATAATATCCATAAGCTGATGGATGCTGCGCTCAATAGTTGACAAAGATGTTCAACTCTATCTTTGCTACATCGCGATTCACTGTTCCAGGATTCATCGTAGTCGTTGACCACTAGGTAAGTTGCCTACGCAGAGACCTCTGTTCGTTATAGGGACTTAGTTTCACGCACGCAGCGTAATTATGTCTCCGTTGGCGTGTGTTGCTACCGAGCCATTTATGTTGCTCAAACAATTGGGCTATTACCGACTAAACCCTTGTGATTGCATAGATATTTAGGTATATGGACTGGATTTACCAAATTAGTAGAAATCCATGTACTTCCACACCTACCGGTTCCGAGGGTTGACTGTTGCTGCCATGCTTGTATATGATCAAACTTTTGTAAGATACAGTTCCTAAAGTGTATATAACTTGTAGTAACTCAAATCTCACTGTCGACGGTGAAGCGCATAAGGCGCGACAACCTTGTCAGCTCACATAAGAACTCCCACAAACACATGTAAAAAAACGACTATTCACAATGTGGATTGTTTTTGTCGATATGGTTTGTTGGTAACCGTCGTAAACTCTGTGCACATCTTTGACTTGGACTCGAATTTTTCATGAAGACATAAGAGTAACATTATCTATTTCCAATAGTATTGTGAGTAGGTTTTTGGTTCTTGGTCTTCTTTACCCGACCCCCCGCCTAGAATACCTCCTAGCTTTCGGCTTTAGGGTCTTTTTAGCAGCACTATAAAGGAATACTTTTATCATACTATTGTACTGCATGCACGCCGTAAACCGGTTTCTACGTTAATGTACAAATCTATAAGGTATATATACTTGGTATGAGTTAGTCAGGATAGATCAAAAACGTGTACTAGTAAATATCGAAGGAGAAAGCCCACTGATTGTCTACAAATTGTATTGCACACTTTATCGGTGAACTATGCACTTTCTGATTAATATTTTTTGCACTCCTGCTATTAGAGAAATTCTAGTAAACATAGAAGCTTTGCTGACGATTCTTCAAAGCCAACGAACTTAATTGACAAAAATAACAGTCTTAAAAAGATTACAGATGCGACTGTCTTCACTACGATTTCAGATCCGACAGTTTGCATACTGGTTCTATTTTCATTTCTTACATAATTTATCTTACTATTTAACAAACTCACCTAAGGCATACAGAGAGTCAGACCTGAATCGAAGAAAAATACCACCTTGGAGTTGTCAGAAATATTCACCCGGGTGCTTCATTTGTAGCATATTGTTATCATTGAATATCCTTACCTCTGTTGTGTAAATGGGGGAGCAGTAAAAGTCAATGTCAGCTGTGCGCCTCCCACAACCTCATTTTGTGCAGCAGCAGCAGCAGAAAAATTTGTTGCAGCTAGCTGTTATATTTTCCTTTTTTACAGTCTTTTCCCGCCTGTTTCTGCCGGTAGATGTGATCTTAATAAAATAGGCTGATAACGTTAATGTTGCTCTGGGACAACACTGAAATAGAACCACATTTCCCATTTAGGTAACGCGTCCTAGGGGAGTCGTTTGCCGGTAGTCTTTGCCTCTCCGTCGCCTCCGCTCCTTTCTCCGTGTGGTCTGATGGTGACGCGGTGGGCTCCTGGACAAGCTATCGGTTACCCGCTGCCAACGTGGCCATTGTCCATGTAGCGGTGAAGCCAGTGTCGTAGTGGCGTATCCTTTCGAGCAAGCAGAGCTGCTACGTCCTGGCGCCTCGGTAAGTAACCTGAACTCCCAGATCTATTCTTCTGGACTTACGTGCACTAAGTGGCTGAAACAAAGAAGAACGCGCATTGCAAATACTAGAAATATCTGTAATGATATTAAGAGAAATTTCTTTAGGTATATTCATTATGAAAGCTGAAATTGATCAGGTAGAGATGGAACTGGTAGAACTTCTACTGGGTGAAGTGAACTAGCGAGAGGAAAAAATGACGGACTAGAAGTTGGTGTACCGAGCCCGTTCATATCAACGGTGTCCACGTATTTTCAATAAGGACCTTTTTCGAACACCGTAGTTCGACATGGCCCACCAGCCTCCTGAGCTTGGTGAAGAGAGCACATCTGGTTCGCTACTTATCAGCTGCAGATGCATAATGCCATAATTAATAATCGAAGCTGTATCCCGATCAGAAAATAGCATGAATTATTTTTATACATTGTTGCTAAAGCATCGAACAGGAATAAGCCGATAGAAGTTTACTCCGAATTTTCTTGTTACGGTCTCTTGGGTTAGTTTCTCATGCTTGATAACCCATTATTTGGACATAATGATTCACTCTGCTATGATAGTCACCTGCAAGTGAGTAAATTTTACACACCTGTAGAATAAATACTATAGGTTTCGATTACTGAAAAAGAATGCAGACTGTACGTCAATTAGTCTGTACGTTAGACTGAATCATTCGGATCAGGAAGTTTAACAGACAACGTCAGCGTGATCTGCGCACCCGTTGATACGAAGCGCGTGATAGGACAGATCCGATAAAACAACAGATATCGGTAGTATTCGTTTATAGAGCATCGAGAATAATGTACATATAGCAATTAGGTGATCCTAGGCTTGGTGCCGTGGCCACTTATTTAATTAGAATATTACCATGCATAATATATTCCATAGATTCAATTCATTGACATGATAGACCCTGTCGGAGAACTAGAGCCTCTGATGTGAGGACATCTTTTAATTTAGATCGATTATTAAGGCTACAGAGAGAGGTGCCATTTGCCAGCTTAAGAAAAATAAACTTTGAGTCTTCGAGTAGCGCCCCGAACAATGTTTCCAATATGTTTTTAATAATGAAATAACCATATTATTTTCGGATATTTTTCCAGGAACGTTCCTGAAATTCGCTAGTGCTTATATGACCGTTTTTGCAGTTTGTCTTCGCAATAGGAGTTATTAATTACTGTTCAATGCGGAAATATGGTTAAATAAACCAATGTATTGAACAATGCATCATTCGTTTCGCAGAAAACTCTATAATTTTCTCGAGGCACAATTTCACTGCAGACAATACCTACATATATATGCGGAGTATATCTAAGCTCGGGCAATTTCTTATAAGTTCATCTCAACAAAAACAGATATTTTACTATTTTTACATGCGGTAAAAGTATCACTATTGACGGTTACCACGAACATGAAGTGATCAGAACCCAAACCACTCATTGGTCATTTTCGGAATATTTTTTTGATCTGCAACTAACTTTTTAATAGTAACTTCGATTTTTATATTTTCATGTTGAACCATATGGCGCGGCTCGTGTGTTCCTAGCTCTTGTTCTCTACTGTGAAATATTACAACTGGTAAATTTACTATGTACAGATTGTGATTTTCTTTACGTTTCTTGGACGCTTTCGGTTTCATTGCTTCCCTTCGGCATTGGCTGCTTTGTTATATATTGTTCGTAAAGAGGAAAACTTCTTTCTCTTCCTCTCCGATAAACTCTGATGACGTGATCTATAAAGGGGCGTGTCGTAGGAAGACGAGGGATGAGGTCCTTTGTCTTACTGTACACAACGTTAACAATTACTACGCAACACATAAAGGAAATAAATGTTGCCTAGCACAGTTCGTCGTCCGTATTTAGAGAGGACACTAAAAACTAGGCCAGTTGAACTGTTGAACAGGTTATCCGATGTTATTACGGCTGTTCTGTAGGCCTACAGTAGCACTAGTACATAAATAAAGCGCACCGAACGAATTCTAGATGCATGATGAATTGCCTAAAAAGGAAACCTATGTGAAACTTACTGCTGCCACTAGAGCATGAGACGATGTTGCTGACGGCACGTACATACTCGATGACTTGCCATTGTGCGCTAACATTGTGACTGAATATTTATAGCTAAACACGTGGAATGCCTGCGCACGACGAATTGGTAACATAGATATAATGCTAAAAGAAATGGCAAAAAAAAAAGATCAGCCTATGCAGCCTAGTCTGACTTTTCTTCTTCTTTTTTTTTTTTTTATCAAAATTCTCCTTTCTTGTTTTAACATGACTGATACATACGGTCGTAACGAGACGGGAGAATTTCCCTAGACGGTAAATCGAGTATTTTGTTCACGGATGGGAGTCGTCGAAATGTGTGGTGATCTGTCTACATTTTGTCTCTCACGGGTGAGGCACAAGTCTACACAGACGCTCGTATTACTATTGGCAACATATCTCATTGTTATTATAAGGGGTTCGGTGTCCATCGACCAGAAGGTTAGAGCAACGCTTGAATTTTCGCAGCGTTGCTTAAACTGAATTTGTTGTACTTTAGCAAACAGTCTTAAATATTGTTTCTGCTATAAATAAATGACATGCACCATATTCAGCTTTTAAGGTCCCAAACACCTTTATTATTTGGCGCATACATCTAGACTATTTACTTAGTGTTATACATATGCTATACTTGTACATAAGCTATATAAAGGGCGTGTGCGTAATGTACGGGAGAACCTGGCAAATAAGAATTGTTACCTTTACGACAAGCTCACAAAAATCATTTATTAAATCTGCTAGTAACAACCTCTGAACGAGACGGGCCTGGACGTAGTTAGGGCAGAGTTGCAAGATGCGCTCTCTTGATGTTCAAGTTGTTGTTTATTGTGTGGTTTGTCACAGTTTTTCTACTTCTTGTGGCCACTCCTGGCTGTTCATTTGGCAGAGAACGCAGCAGCTTTTGAAAAAAACATACTGTTAATGCCACAATGATCGTCAATGAAGAAATTGAAGTTTTACGTAGGTAGATCACTTACGCGAATCAATGGAACGTAATAATTGTAACTAGATTTGTGCTGAGACCCCAGAAGCTTGGCTCTCTATAGTCCAACCACGTTCGCCTAATTAAAAGCTCATAGAAAGCACCTTACTCCAAAGGGACACTAGCCCAATTGCGTAAATCCCTAGTCACTCAGTTATTCAAATTTAAGCTAAGATAATATGAGGCAACGTGACAACTAAAGAGGCTAAACGCTCACTAGTCAGTGTGTACAACGATTTTCTACCGGGCGAAGGACAGACACTATGAACCGCGCGCATTTACTAGCATTACCCCACGTGGAGGTACTCGATTAAGCGGTAAATAAATTCAATATATTATTTAGCCCTAAATTATAGTGGGGTTGCCAGTAATTGACGGCTTCCTCCCTTCTGTTTTGTGTTTTCGTTCTTCGGTCTATATGAATACAGGTATGATTATTTGTTTGAAAATGGTTGGCAATACGTTTGCTTGACCGCTTCAGAAAACTATCATCTGTGCCTAAAAGATGGCATGCTTATTTCAAATGTCGCATGCACCAAGCGCTAAATGTAGCCGATACAGATATCGAGACGTAACCAAGAAAATTAACCCTAATATTTCGAGATTGACTCTCTCAAGACCCATACCCAGTTTCTTTTACATAGAAATGCATTGTTCTAATGTAAATTTATTCTATATTGGTGATATACTATCTAATAGAAAATATTCAAATGTATGCATGTATCAGTACAATATTTACGAAAGATACACACATGTACAAAATAAATTTGGATAGTATTTATATTCGCCCACGACTAACTGCAACGAAAAGCACTATACTGAGAATTTATCGAAAATCTCAGTCACATCGACAACGCGTATTGTGACCGAAACACTTGGTGCTGACGCAGGCTTCCTTTTAGCCGGTTCAAGAAGGCATCTTTAAAGGCATAAGCTGAAGAGGAACTCGACGTCGAAAGAGCTAGTAATGAAGCGTTGAGTTGGGTTTGTCAAGGCGATGTCTCGTTAGCACCGAATCGGAAATTAGGTCCACATCACGCTCGCAGTATTGAAAAGGGCCGGCAAGCTGGAATCAACCGAGAAACAAAGGCTTAATTGATTCTAGGACGTGATAGCAAAAGTAGCTTAGGGGGATCCAGGCATGGTGCGATCCCTGTGTCAGGGTCGATCGCCGAGAGGTCACACAGTAAGAGGGGTACCGAAAGAAGTTGTATACAACAGGTAAATTCATGTGATAAGTAAAGGGAACTTTAACAAATACAGATAACAGCGTGCTGACTTTTCAGAACAAGGAATAGCGACGAACATTTTTATAACAGAGTGCTTATAAGAAGACAATCTTTTACCATAATGAAAACCTGTGGCCTGCATTTGATTTTGCAACAAAACTTGCTATATAGGTTTTTCACGTAACAGTATAGATTTAGGTCACGTAAAAACAGAATCCTTGAGGTACTTGAAGTCAGTAAAAGTAGAGAAAAGGCTACGAAGCCGGATCTTGTTAGTTAACTATTAGTGGTTCGTGCCACATAAAGACCTTGCCGTTCTTCACGTTATGGAAGGATAATTGTGCAAGGCTAGTCTAAATGTTGACATAGGCTTATGCTTTACTTTAGTTCGATACTGAATTCCATACAGTAGAAAAACGAAGGAAAATGGAAGTTCGTATTCTCGATAATTTTATACTGTCATGCAGCAAACAAAATATCTCTGTGTTTAAGCATACGTTTCTACTTATCATTTAATTATGTATGAATGTAAACGAAATGAATTCTTTTGATGACAAATGAAACAAAAAACAATTATTATATTGTGAATAGCTTTACGACGAAGTCGTATTTTTTTAAGCTCCGCATCAGGAAATTGTAGCTAAAGTTTTGGGAAAATTTAGCGCCTACTGTAAATTGAAGAATACTTATAGCAGTTATTAAATGAAAACGCTAATCCAACGCGCCTGAATCCCTATGAAAAAGCGGTAACAAGGCATTATTCTCACACGATCTTATAGCATCGTGATTATTTTTCCCCGCTCACCCACTCTGTTTACTTTAATCTCCGTCATTGTTCCGATGCCGACAATGTCGCTTTATTATAGGACCTCGAGAGCGGACACTGATGCCAAAACCTTTTTACGGATTAGAACTCGTTCCCCCATCGAGCCGTCCTTTTTTCTGTATCTTTCAGACAAAAAAAAGTCTGAGCTCTGATTCCAGCAGCAGTGTTCATTATAAAGCAGGCCCAGATAATAATTAACTTAATTTAGCCGCTCCTCGCAACCCATCAGCAAAACCTACCGCAGCACCGCACCCATCTGACACTTCTAACGTGCCAGTTTTGGTCCATTCTCTTCGGCGCTTAGTTACCGTATACATAATTGTGTGATACTTTTCTTTCGGCATTCGTGTGGCGCGTGCAAGCGTTTTTGCAGAATTAATGCTATCACGGTTCAAGATAGATAATGCCGGGAAAGGTTGCTCTGCTCAGAACGTCGGATAGATTTCGGCGGAAGCAATAGCGGAGTAAAGGAAGGTAACTGAAACTTTGACCGGCATGGCCGCCACATTAGAATGAATCCATCACGAGCTGATGGGTATCAGGGCAAACCTGCTAGTGAAATATGTCTTTCATGATGTGACGATGTGAGATCGGCTCGCAAAAAGCGGAACACGGTCAGAAGGGAACAGTACAGACCTTGTTAACAGTTATTTAGTGAATACGGAAGATAAATAAAGCTACGAAGTGACGAGAGGCACCAGATCGTAGTAGATGAGGAGAGTATAAACATAAGGCCATTCGAAAGGCCAGCAAACTATAAAGTATGTCCCCTAACCTACTTCCTTTTAAAAACGATCTATTCATTAGAGCTTCTAACAAAAGTATTCAAGTGGTGCGCCGATGCTCATGCGATAATCTTACTGAACTAACGTGAGAGTGTTATCATAGATGCAAACCCTGAACGATACATCGATTAGTTAAAATATACCTTTTAGTTTTTATTCATCTCTTTCGATTTTTTATTAAATCGTGCATGTCTTTATAGCTTCCCACGAAAGCAAGGTGTTAACTAGAAATAGACCAGATAGTAAATGCATTTTTTTACAAAGAAAGCACAATTCGTGCAACAAAAACAGCACCCAATAAAAATTATTCGTCAAATAAGGAAACACGTTCAGTTATTATAAAATCGGTAACATATATCTGCGCATGTCTTCAACATCAAATGATAACGTATGGTAACTTGGTGTGATATAGTCATGGAATATAGCTTCTAAATTGTAAGCAACGTGTAAGTCTACTAAACCTTAGGAGAAATAATGATCCAGGTTTGAGTCGACGTACAGACACAATTCGTTTGGCGGTAAAGGTCAACAGGCCAAAGTAACGCCTAACAGACAACGTTTAGAGGTAAAACAGGAAATTACAGTAGTGAGCTACCCAATCCCTTGTCGGGGTTAAATAAGTCAGGAGGCATAATGCCTGTATAGAGGACATCTTCATACAGGAATTTCAAATGTGTGTACTTTGTCTTACTATTATTATTTAACACTCTGGCTGGGTCTTTGGCAAGGAGCCACTTTGGCATCTAAACCTACGTTTCTATAACCGAATTGCCTGGCCTATGAGTAACCTGCTCACGACACGGTCGTCGAAATTAGACAACAAAAAAATCTACCGCGTTCACCATTGATTAGGCTGATAGTGTTGGGGTAATATACATCGGCTGAGGTGTTAATTAAATAACGGGACGTAATGTTCGCATTTTTATACGACTCAACCGTACGTATACATTTTACCTGGTATATATTTTATATAAATTTCCGTGTGGCCGTGAAGAATGATCAAATTTTATTGTCTGCATGTGAAAACATACGCATAAGTGAGTTGTGGCTGTCAGCAATGCGAAGATCCGCAATTGTCCCTATTGTCTTTAACGATGCTAAAGTCTTTGTTGTATTAGCCACCTTATAACCCTGTAGGTGGCCTTTAAGAGGCAGCGGTTACCCTTGCAGAAAAGAAGGTCTGACCTACAGCATCTTAATTTAGCCGTACTTTTATAGGAAAAATAGTATACAATTTGAGTTCATTGGTAGTCGATAAACAGTCTTAATTTGTCTACTCTTATATTCATTTCATGCAATGATAATATGTATACATGTTTGAGAAATATTTTAACCCTTGGATCGTATTGACCGAGACGCAACGTGGCGCAATATACTACAGTAGTCTACAGGTTGAAGCCAGATAGTCCTTACTTTTAGGACCTAAAGTTTTATTATACCCTACTTGGTATTCATGACAGTTGTCTGTTTCCTATCAGCTTATACAATATATATGTGCTATCTATGTCACTAACCACTGGCGTTTGCCCTTTGCGCGTTAATACGTGAATATTATCGGCTTGCACGACTAGTTCACTACGGGAAGGTTCCTATTTCATTGTGTTTTCCTAGGTCGCACAAACTGCCATTGGCAATCAAATAGAAGTTATTCCATTCGAAGTTTATTGGTGAGGGCTTTCGAGTTCGACTTTCCATCGCACAAGTCATCCTCGTCTGAACAGACAGAAGTATACGCGTTGAATCGAACTAACTATTGAGTGCATTGAGATATTAGTAAGTGCTAGCTTATTGAACCCCAATAAGAAGGCATGAGCTGTTTTGCCGCTGGGGGTGGCTATCGCAATAAATCTCATTTATTCGATGTGTATGTGTTCACTATGCGGCCGTGCGTCTGTGTGCATGTCATCTTGAGTGTACATTTCTCGTCCATTTAGCTCCAGGTGCATCAGTTAACTTTTTGTCAGCATCCTTTTTAACGTGTCTTCCGTTGCTACCCATTGATGATCCCTTCGGGGTAGCTGTTGACACCGCAGTTAACGTTAAATAAAGGCCGAAAGTAACGGTTCCTTGAACACAAGTGGCAAACGAAAGGCTGGCTTTGTCGCTTGTGCCCGAGTAGATTCTCCGCCTTCGATTCTTTAGAGTAGAGCAAGCTGCTGTTGATTGTTTTTCGGCTCACATAAGTATTTCTATATTAATCCTTAAGAAGTTAACAGAAGTGAACGCTGAAAAAGGCAACTTTATCGTCGTTCCAAACAAAACCATGATGCGCCACTGAATGAAAGTCACGGACATAGCGAACATGTTGCTGCACAACTGCCCAATGAAGGAGAATTGGTGGAATGAGTAAACTGCACTATAACAATTATCTGTTAAAATATTAAAGGGATTGTTGCGTTGGAACGCCAGCCTTTCTCATTTTGTACAGTCTAATGAAATAGACATTTACAATTGGGTTACGAAAGTCTTGGGTTATACATCCATGAACGAGAGTACATATCAAAGTCTCAATCGAAACAATAAACCTGATTTTCAGCCTCTGGGGCTCACGAAAAAAAAAAAAAACTATTTGATATTTGTACGTTTTTGAAAAAGCGAATAATTTTCTAAACGAACTAGATAGCAATAAAAAATCGTTTGTACCATGGACGGCTATTACGATGCCATAAACTTCTCTTAGGATCAGCATATTGTACATGAGTAGGGTACTAACCATAAATATGTTCTATCGTATTTAATATAAAAGCGTCATTAAGTGGCCTTTCTTTTCGCGTTTGGAAATTCTGCTAATCGATAGATCTATATAGACGTGACTAGGCATTATATCAAGCCTAAGTGACGTAATTGTGTCATTACGCAGTGATGGCAGAAAAAGCGTAATAAAAATGGCTGTAAGAAGATGCCGTTGAATAACTCGGAAATTAAATTACAGGTCTATATCACAATTCCCCGCAAATGTAATATAAGATGTGAAAACTACTTTTTGCCTTCATAGGCTGAAAACCGATTGATATAATAAGTTACGCAATTTCAACGCGCCATGGAAGCTTAAACGCTGATCCGTTACTAGGAGAACAATATAAGTGTTACAATACACTGGCGATCTCGCTGCGAAACAGTGAGTCCTCTATTTCTTACTTTTCTCTATGTCACTTATCATTGGCCTTTGAAGTGATGTCTGGTCCTGGACGCGGTCGCCGCCTAAACGGAGCGTGTCGCTTTTTCAATATTGCTCAAATTTAGTTTAACTGTAAAACCTGTAAAATGTCGAGACACTATCGCGACAAGTGGTGCATGACGAGCGTTGTGAAACAGCATAGTTTTTAAACGTTCATCCATACAGGAGAATTCATGTTTTTGAGGGAATGCGTTCACGTTAAGTTTCGAAGTGCTTTTTTCTTCCATACCTTTTTGATAACCGGAAACAGGGATTATACCGTCATGGTTGGTAGGGCCGAAATGAACTTAGGTCTTCATATTAGCAGTAAGATTAACGGGTATAAGTTGATTAAGGAAACAACCAATACTAGGGAGAGACAGACGGATGCCAAGCCGAATTGGGGCGGCAGCCATGGGGCATTTTAGTACCTCGTCGATTTTATGTTTGGAAGACACGGATACAGTTTGCAAAAATATGGCGTAATAACCAGAGAGCGTGTATTCATAAATGAAGTTCCTCATATATTTCTATAAGTGCTACAATAAAGGATAGTTATACCAGACTTTCACCTAAATAGTAATTGAAGCATAGCTCCTGATAATTGTTCAATAAAATTGACGAGCAAAAACTAGCCATTTAGACTCGTCTTTTTTTTTGAAGGACGCCCCATTTATATTTAGGGCATGCGTAGGAAAGCACGTGACCAACTATCAAAAATAATGGGAAGTTCCAAACGTAACTTCATTAAGATGAATTTACTTATTCCTTGTTGAAGGCGGTGACTGTCTTAGAAGCTATATAATCTCTAGTATCATTGATACTATAGTGTAGGTGACAATGTTCTTGAACGATCGACCGACCAAGCCGCTTGTAACGCCTTATTGTGTAAGCGCCTTTAAGTGTAGATAAAATCCTAAGTGTAATATTTGATAGCAGGGTGAAACGACTCAATATAGTCGGGTTTTTTGCATCGTTTTCCGGTTTCTACTTTAAGCATTACTAAGAATTCCACTGAAATTTAGCACAAAATATTAGTTAACAAAATTGACATGGGGAAGGTTTTCCGCGAATTGTTTTGTGTCTACATCATGCTTTTTTGGTTTACTGTTGCAAATAAGCTATGGTATCAATCACGGTCTTAGATGAAAAAAAACGCGTTGCTTTAAGGACCTTTCAACATGGGCGGGTTAATATCTGACGTCATCAAGCAGAAGAATCCGGAAAGATCAATCAGGACATGTGAAGTGTTCATTAAACACGAACGTTATAATGTTCATCGCTTTTTCTATTTCTCCAGTTATTGACTAGTATGTTTACACCCAGATTCAAACTCAGATCGCTTTTTTCGAAATTAGATCGCTTTTTTCGAAATTAGATCGCGCATGCGTTGCCGTTGCACCATGAGTTAGTTAGTTAGTGGTGTGACGTGAGTGACGCTGTTTAACTCCTTTGACCTTCTTTGTTTTGTGATATTAGTAAAATAAAGCCTACTGTTAACAAAGAGACGTATAGACTTGTTCAAATTTGTTGGCTTACAAGCGGATCAAATCATCCTCGCCAAGTTTTGCCTGGAGGTGCAAGGCTAAACTGATCCGATATCGGCAACGGAAGATATTTGGTTGTCGCGTGCTGCCATGTAGCTTACTGAGTAACGATGAAATACCTAATAATTATACATCCGCCAATCTAGATAAATCAAATAATAATATTTATAATTTAGATAAAATGGATAAATACGACATTCAGAGCAAAAATGCTCGTGTTTCAGATAATCCTGCCGGAGCAAACCCCTGTTGTTGCTTATAATGCCTGCTGAGTTGAGGCATATATCCACAGATAGAAAAAAATCGGTCATTCTATAAACCACGAATTTAAAAAATACCTATGTCTGTTTTGTTTCCGAGGTTAAAAACACAATAATTTTGTATGTGCTGAATATGATGTATAGCTAAGCGTAACTCTCGAAACTGATTTTCTAAATTTGCAAATGGTATCTTTAACTGAACTATGCAATTCGTGTTCGCAGACCCTGTTTATGAGACTGGAGTAATCTCATGCACCCAGAAGTCTTTACGAAGAGAAAAGCACTTGACGTATTCGACATTGTTGCACCGAGTAAACAGGCCTATACAGAATGAAGACTTAATGGACAAGGCAGAGCCGTCCTTCGCGATAACAACACAACAGCCTGCCACGGCCTGCGACGCTCCTTTACACCCACCATATTCTCCAGACTTTACCATGATTGACTAGTAGTAGTTTTGTTTTTATTCGTGATTTGACATTGAAGTTGACCTGCAATAGATGCCAAAATAGGTTCTTCGACGGATAGATCTAAAAAATTGTAGCGAGACAAGATCGGGAGATTAGAGAAAGCTATATAGGACAATAGTGAACGTGTATTGATTTACTATTAGGATTTATTGTGCATCCTTTATCCGCGTTAGTCAGTCAAACATTTAAAGAAGACCTGTCATATCGATCAGAGTAACGCAGAAGATTTACGCCTCAGAACATGAGTTGTGATAGTCTCTCTGCAGCAGGCAATTAGCCTCTTAATCTAAGTATATGCGAAGTGTTTTTGACTCATGCAGACGGTTCAATAAATACTAGAAACTGGGCGACATCTATAAACTACGATTTCTTTTGCACAATTATATCATAATTTATTAGCGGTCTGTGAATTTAATTATTTGATATGAGATGTCAAACTTCACGTTTGCAACATAGGACGCTTCTACAAGCGAACTCCATAGAATACCACGCCATATTACCGTATTCCTGTTCAGAGCGACAGCCAGCTCTGCATTAGAAGTAATGGTACATTATTACATCAAAACAGATCGAACACGTGTCGGTTCGTCGTTCCTAGTCAGCTGCTAAAACATAAACACCGAACTCTTTCATCTAGTGCTTATTTTCACTTGAAACGGTTAATGAAAGCAGGGACCTTTTCGGAATGTTTGTTGCTAAATCGAGCTACAGGAGAGCACTTTTTCTCAGCGACAACAACAAACGCTCACAGATAACAAAGATTAGACGTCCGCGAAAGAATTTATTGCAAAAAGCCTTTTTGACGTTGACGCTAAGGCCGCGACATGTAGAAAACTAAACTTGTGTGCCTTCTAAAAGCATTAGGCCAGTCATGGCGAGACTTACATAGGCCCAATTCCGTCAATGATTTAAGCTGAGATTATGTGTTTTAATATTTTTTTTTATAAATTATTATTTGTGTTGTAATAAATTGTAGTGATGCCCCTTGTGTTGTCATAGTTGTTTTCTAAGAAAACGAATGAAAAAGTCCCGAGGAGTAGATAAATCAGGAAGGACAGTTTCCTGATTTAATTACTTGGTTGATCTAAAGACAGCGGACAGAGACATGTTCTGACAGAGCTGTCAAGGCACACGTGCTGACCATAAAAGTTTTTATAACTTGCGGAAAACGTTAGTTTTGTATTAGGCATTG
Organism: Varroa jacobsoni; assembly: GCF_002532875.2. NCBI lineage: Eukaryota > Metazoa > Arthropoda > Arachnida > Mesostigmata > Varroidae > Varroa > Varroa jacobsoni. The sequence continues at coordinate 112,826 of NW_019214423.1, read as the reverse complement.
GGTATCTATATATCCTGTAACTAATGCGGCTTCTCTATATGTGCACACTTCAAAGGCATGCTGCCTTAGGGTAGTTCGTACTTGTTAGGGGAATACAGGTTGAACCGTCGATTTTTTACAAAATATCCTTCAAAAGCTGGCTTTTGGTATAAACTACCGGAAGAAAAACGTACAAGGTACGGGCTGACAACGACGGATGTTGTACCGTTAACTGGGCAATTTGTAACGGTTGTTTTTAAAAACTGCGTGGTCAGCAAACCCAAACGAACTACCTTCTCTGTTTGAAAACAAAAATTGAAAAACATTACAGCGATATACCTAAGAAATTCTTTACATGATGCATATCCTAAACACTCAGCCGGTATATGTGAAAGCCCAATCCGGATGCATAAACAGCAAAGAAACAAGTGTTTTCGATTGCCAAAAATAAGAAGCTTTAAGTGGCTGGTAGGTAATTTACCAGTAATATCAAGGTAAGTTCAATGAGGCGTCTAACTAACTTGTCCCATTGTCGATCTTGTGAATACGCTAAGTAATGTATACACATGTAACAAACAAATATCGATGACCAATACGCTATGGATAGTTTATTTAGAGTTATTTATGAAGAAATGTTTATTTCGTTGTCTTTCCCATAAGCCGTTTCAACACATATTCGCTGGCTATAGATGTATGGTGCCCCAAGCGTGCATCTTACTTTTACAAAGGATACCTGCAATTACATGACGTGCAAACGTTTATTTTCTCGGTGCCGTTATTAAAATAACTGCCATTACTGTAACTACTCGATCGCGCCTTACTTACAGAGTTAGATAGATTTTTGCTTTCGATCAGGTGTGTTAAACATACATTAATAGGGCGAAGTTGGATATGCAGCTGAGGTTTCAGGACGAAGAACTATGCAAAGCATAATAAATCAAGGTGTTTCTCAATGAAATACCGTATCTTCCCGTGACAACATTCACCAATATTAGAAACGTTATTGATGAAGAACTGCTACCAACGCTAAAAGCTGTTCTGGGCATTACTATTAAAAGGTGTGTCCACTGCCCCTTCATGGATGTGGCACACACAAGTGGGAAAATTTCACACGCCTAACGAGGTTGTTACCCGAATCACTGTGCCTTGTGACAGCTCCTGCTGTTTTACTTCACATCGATCGTATTCTCAGCTCTAATCGAAGTGCCTACGGGACCGCTAAATGATTCATTAAGAGCGTGTAATTTGGATGGAAAGAGATTTTAATGAGTTAACGTAAAGAAAATAACACATCTAGAGGTGTCTTCCCTGAAATAGCGTTCGTGGCACACGTGCTTCAATCGCGACCTCTGGAGCGGTACGACACCTCCGAGTAGGGAGCTGAGTTGTAAGAATCTATGAAAAATTTCTTTATAGGTTTTTCGTTAACGACGTGCGGATTAAGCAAATGAGTGATATGTGACAGCCGTAAATTATTCGTTCGGACGGATTACTAAGAACAGTATTAGGTCCGTCACAGTAATTTTGTTTCACTAAACCTGTTACTGTTTTAATAATATTTTCTTTCGAAACGATGCTTTCTATTCCCCTTCATTTGTTACGTTTATTAATTTAAATATGTATACCATATACACCGATAGATAAAAATTAGCTCGTTTGATATGAATAGATGATGAGGTCACAGAGTCGAATAAGCTTCTTAATAAATTGTGAACACTTTTCTTGTTTGTAGCCTCGCATGCGTATAGGGGTATTCCTGGTGTTTACCCAGTGTGGTTGTTACCAGTTGTAGTCATAGCGGGGTCAACGCAAGCTTTTTTGGTCAATTCGTGGCAGGTAGAAAATAGTTTTTTCAAACTATGGAATAGCTAATCTATGATTCAACTCGAAATAGTACATGAAACAACTAAACCATCGCTTAACATCCTGATGATAGTTTAGAATCCGAATGTATGGGCATAGTAGGTCATGTACAGCCATAACACTGTGATACCATAGGCCCATTGGAAACTTTTTTTTTATTAGGAAGACCTACCTAACTTGTGAACCTGACCCTCAAAATTTTGTGCTAGATACGTCGACGTCGATCATAATGTTTCACGAGCGAACTATATTCTGTTATTAAGCCATTTTGAGTAAGAACACCTTCTTTTTGTTAAATGAAAGATGTCTGCTTAATTCGATACGATGTTACAGTGAATCAACAACTGATAGTAACCGCTTTACTTGGACTCTTATTCGGTTTTACAACATCTTTACATTCAAATTTCTCGTATTTAGTTGTAGTGATGGATGCAAATCTAGAGAGATCCACTCACGTAGTATACAATTAGTTGTTTCGTAAACGGATTCCACTACGTGTCCTACTTTCTTAAACTTCTTTTTTGGTCTGAGCGATGTGTAGCCGCAGTAAGATCATCGGCTAGGCTCAACGGGGTAGAGCTCTCCCAAAATCATAATGCGTTAGAATAAACGAACGAAGGGCCACCAATCCTAAATATTGACTAAATTTATTTAACCGGCTTCACAGTTTTAAGCGAGTGTAAAAAACTATTCCCGAATTTTTCTGATCACTGTCCCTCCGACAATCAGTTGCATCGAGGCTGGATTTCAGTCTCTCAGTGTCTTACAAGTTTGCTTTCAGCATTTGATGAATGGGGCAAAGTCCAAGCAGATCGTCTTTCGAAATCATCACCAACGCCACAACATCCATTAAGCTATGCACGTCAATAAAATTTGAGATGCCCAGTTGGCAATCGATAGATTCGCCCATAGAAGCACACAAGTATTTCTTTGCTGTTAGAGCAGCGTCGCCGTCCCGCGGACGTTCACCTGCTATGCATTTGTGCACATGGCCGCTTGTATTCCCCCTTCATATCCACATCCCTCGAAGCTACCCTATTCTATAGGCATACAATAATCAATCAGTTAGCCAGTCGTCCTGACTACAAGTGCCAGAAATAGTAATAGTCCCTTATAACGTAAGTCCGTGTACTGTCATTGACACTAAGCAGAATCTTCTTTCTTACGTAAACCCTTTCAGTCGGGTCTTCTACCTATCTAATCTACATATTCTGCATAGTAGCCACCAGACTACGTACTCTGCGTGCTTCCTAATATCAAAATGCACACAGATGATTTTATTACTTTTTTTATAGAGATCAGTAAAAAGCAGGGAATAGGTGGAAAATTGGTGCTGTGTTCCATGGTCGTATCTGAACAGGGAGTTTTATCTATCTATCTATCTATCTATCTATCAGTATCTAAACAGTTTTATGGTTAATATGAAAGCGACACGGATTGGACTTCATTTAAATTTATAGTTTGGACTGGACCTATCTAAGAACGTCGGGGGTTTTCGACATGTATCGAAGATAGCAGCAAAAAGTTAGCACATAGATATAATCTACTATATTTACTGCATTTGGCAAATAAACAATCCATTGCAATGTGCACCAGTAACTTATATGTGCCCACAGCGTTACATAAGAGTGTATCTTTTTATCACTCCGGGTTATCGGCGTAACTTGTAAGAATTCTCTTTTGCGCAGCACAGATTCGGCTTCGCTTCATCCCCTTCTCCTATTTCGGTACCACCAGTGTCCTCTCATTGTTCCGAAAGGTCAGCAGAACAGCGAGCCAACAGCAGCAGCATCGACGTTGGCTGTCAGTCAATAAATGGAAATGTAACAATCCAACGTCTTTCGCTCCTTTCGCTTGCCATGCTCCATTTTACCCATAGCTCACCCTCGATCTCAGCCTATTCGCGTTCAGACCCATTTTCGGGTCATCTAGGAAACAAGAGACGAACGAACGAACGAACGAGTAGACAAGTAAGGGGCAACCAGAATTGAGTTGAATAAAGTGGCTCCGGCTCCCCACAACAAGCGTCGGTGCCGCTACAATTTCAAATACATTTGCCTCGCTTTAGTAAAATAGGCCGGTGAAACCTTAAAGGATGGAGAAAGGAGTATTGCCTGTATCTGAACTGCTGCGATCAGACGACGTCCACTCAGATCAAATAGGCCACTTTCAGTTCTTTCTTTAAACCGCCTCCAAGACTCTTCTGTCGAAAAATAGCTTCATCGCCGTCTTCATACTACTCTGAATTCCGTCTCTTTACCATCGGATTTAACCAGTATCAATATGGTCACCAATCGCGACCAGTAGAATAATGGGAATCATCCACAGCATCATTGTTCCCGTCGAAGTTACTATCAGCCAGCCGGACCACTGTAAATAGCCTACTACTATATGCTATACTGGCTGTGTTGGTTAGGCAGTTCTTGAAATCTGCTCCGGGAAAAGGACTGACATCCAGGGATACTCGCATGTATGCATACAGGAACAGCAAGAGAGGAGCAAGAGGGAAGACTTGTTGTATAAACACCCAGTTTCATTATACTACAGCTTTGTTTGTAGGCATTTTTTTCATTTGATGTATTAAAAACCAAGACCCAACGAACTTTTTCACTACCGTTGGAATTTCGGTATAGGAGAGTGGGGGTACGTATTATCACGCAAATAATGCAGATAGACTGTTACAGCGAATTAGCATTAAGCTGTTATCTACGTGTGTACAAATACATTAGTGTACGTTGCTCTGCACGACGCATACATATATACAAATATAAATCATCATTTCGATTCGTGTTTAGATATCCTACGTTGTAGAAACACAGCTGGCGGACCAACATCTTGAATGCACGACTCCCGGCATATATTTCACAAATGTTAAATAGGCTCACACACATACGGAGCATTATGTAATATTGATAGGTAAGTAAAGTGATAAATACTGCGATTAACCAAAGCATTCATTTTCAAATATCATTCAAAAAAAGCATTCAAATATCTTTAAATTTTACCAAATGAGTACCTCTCATATATATCCGTACAGGTTGTGATTTTTAGTTGGAGGATCTCGTCGACGTAAGCGAAGGCAAGGGCAAAATCAACGAAATAAGTAATTTAAAAATAGCCCGCGGCATTTACAACATGGCTTTACAGGATTATGCAGCGCTCGTTCGACCCATGTAAACAACCGATTAACTACCAGCATCTCACGCCAGAGCTCGAACGCGTCGTATAGCTTCGTAAGAATTTCTGCTGATGATGTCGACACGTTTCAAGGGCTTTCGTATAACCTAGCACAATTCCCTCGGGGCGTCATGTCCAAAGAGGTATTCGTGCAATATTTAGCGTCTGCAATCAGATAAGGAATGCTTTCACGCTTCGCGACTCATAGAACACTGACTGAAATGACCTTTCTAATTCTCGCTGTAATTCTAAGTTATAAAAATATATGCATGCATTGAGAGTACTGATGTGGTCAAACCTCGAAACTGCGCCTTGTTGGGCAGTAGCTTTGTTCAACAAGAGGATATTGGCCCCACTTGGATTAAAGACCTTCAGCGTGACCTAGAGCCAGTATACGTTCCAGATAGATTAGAGAAGCAACAAGAACCAAAACGGGAACGTTGCAGCCTCTTTCTTTAACGCCGCATTGCAAAATTTCCCAATACCAACAGCAGCAGGAGTGTCCGTCATCGTATATATATCATCGTACTTCTGTAAGCTTTTTCAGTTTGTTTACTAACCGTCTGTATAGATAATATCTTAACCTCTTGAGCCGTGCATGCCAGTTTTCTAAAAATGAGGAAAGTCCAATAACTGGAAGGCCTTGCCTATCAGGAGCCGAGCAGGTGCAAAGAGCATTTCGGGCCATTCTGCTACGCTGCGTAGAAGCTGTATAATGCTAGTAGTAGTGACAGTGGCCACCCATAGCTGCCTATGGCTGAGCCGTCACTTTCCGGCGCGGCCGCGGGTTGCGATGTTAGCGGCGTCGTACCAGCTTTTCCTGCTACTTTAAAGTTCTATGCCCTATCACTTTCTGACACCATTTTAACGACCGAACGGAAGCAGATCCGTTTAAAGGGAACCTGCTTAGCGAACTGAAGGAGAGGATGACGAAGGCCTGACGAACTTCAAAGTTGCAGAGGTTTCACCATCGTGGCCGACACTAATACCGCCGCTACTACAGCGCAAGGTCATCAAAGCGGTGATTCTGAAACAATGAAGAGGGAGAGAAACACCTTAAAGGTACTAAGCAGTAACAGCGGGGCCAGAGTCCATCGATCCTCTTAAACCTAAGCCAGAGCTAGGAGCGGAACTTCGCCATTTGAGCCGCTACGGTTTTCATCTGCTCCTCTGTATTGCATACGGTTATTTTTTTTACTAAAGCATTAGCCTTGTGAGTCTTTTGAGAAAGCAGGGGCTCTTTCATCTGTCGGCCAAACATACGTCAAGAAGAGAACCATAAGATAGTTTGGTGATGGATCGCCTCTGGAGGGAACAGGCGGTTCGCGGCCGCCTACAAAGGCGCGGCAGCAGTACAGCCCGTGATCGCACAGCGGTAGTGGATTTGCCCACACCTGTTTGCGCCTTTTTCCTGCATAGAACAAATCAGCCTTTCATGCCATCTCTACCTCCCTTGCTCCCTCCCCACAATACTTTCTACATCATTCCTCTCACAATCTGTCCCCAGTGTTTCGCTTGCCGACGGCCTGACCCACCAACTTCACATACCTCCATACCCCCCATTTGTCGTCGACTTTTACTATGTTTAGCTTGTCTCTTTTTTCTTTCTGCTGATAAAACGTTTGTACTTCGCTGCTGCTGCTGCTGCTGCTGCTGCTGCAACGGGTTTCGTTGCCGTCATAGCTGCTAATGTTTATTTAGCCGGGTTCCGGATTCTTAGATGAAAGGATCACAGCCGAAACTTTAGCAATGGTAATAGCAGTAGTAATCGTAGTACTGTAAACAGTGGGCGATGATAAACATCCATAAACGTATTTGAACTACGCAAAGCTCAGAGAATCCGTGAGGATATGCGAGCGCAAACGAATACTTGAATTTGTCTTGATTTGTCAAGCTAGACTGGTGGGACGGGATTGTACGGCATGGAAAAGAACTAAAAAAAAGGTAGGGAGTGATCTCATACGAATGTGGGTATGTCAATAATTCTGCCATTATCTGGGAAAGGGGTTTATTGCCGTCTCTACTTGCAACGCACCTACCGTTCATGATCGACAAGTTTCATAGTGGAGATGATATGACGGGTACATCGTATCCTGATCTGCAGTGATGTGCACGCCTAAGATAGCGCGGCAGATCGATAACTGATTTCCTAGGCGGAAATGTATTTGTGAGAAAGAAGGATAAGGACTTTTCAGTGTTTTGCGGTCCTTTTCCTTTATTAAAAAAAATATTGCCTGTCTGAAATAATTTCGGGGGCGGTCGATTCTGAGGCTAAGTGATGAAGCGATGGGTTCAAACAACTCAGTGTTGAATTGGACTCGTTTGAACACGAATAAAAAGATTAATCAAATATGTCTTGAAAACTTTGTTCGAAGTGAGTCTTTCTCGTAGATTCTTTGGGTTAACAATGCAGTGCATCGATCGACTGGAACAGTTCACGAACTACTGAATTTACATATACAAACATCAAAACGAAAATTCAGCCGGAAGCAAAAATCATCATAATTTCCGCCAATGCCACTTTATCGGTCTTCAATAAAATGTGGAAACGCTATACGAGCCGTTTTAGCAAAGCGACATGCATCTAGCTAAGTCCAAACTAACTTTAGCGGAAGATCTACAAGGTAGTCAGCTTGGTTTCTTGAAAAAGCTATGGTCGTTGATGCTTCGAAACATCATCGAAGGGTGACATAATGATAAGGAGGTGACTTCCATTGCATCTGTTCTTAACTGTTTTTTTTTTTTGATGAATTGCTCCATTACGGATGCAACTTTTCGTAGCAATTGTAGCAAAAAAGGAGCTCTAAAAAATATTCTGCATAGCGTTTTTTTGCCTTTGTTCTGTTCTAGCAAGTAGCAAAATTGGCAAACGATGTTACAGCAGCAGCTCCTGCTCTGCGTAGTCCCTCGACGGGATGATCGATATTTCATCGCGTTCGAATGAAGAGTTTACACTCATACAGCGGTAGGAGACGTATTGAACAAATATGCGGCAAGTGAATCATCAATGACTCTGTTTACAGGGAACAGAATTCTGTATCTGTCGATACGCAAATTTCGTATTTCACGAATGCATTTTTCCTATTATTCTTTTCCTGTTATATCTCTCTCTCTCCCTATATATCCCTAATGCGTATATTGGTCATTCTCTAGTGAGCCAACGAGATAGATCTACTAGGGTCTATTTCATAATCTCAGCGAATTTTTTCAACTCCACGATACAGTGATCAATGAATACAAGTCAAAGTCTGCCGGTAAATCTGCTATACCCATATTGCACAACTAGATTTTCAATAGTTGTTTAGCTATAGCTATTCTTAGACCGTGTAAGATATTCATCACGAAACGATGGGAGAATACAACAAATCGAGTCGGACCAAGTCAATATGTGAGGTGCATCTTCTTGTAGCCGTGATTCCGGTACAACGACTATTTTAAACCTTGTAAAGGATACATAAAGTGATAGCTGTTCCCAGTAACTGCTTCATGCCAAACCTTCCCCAATAATTATGCTAGCGATAACTTATCAAAAAGAGCAATTCGATAAGTGGACTCAAACGAAGTTTTGTGTAACAAGTAAATGTGAACTTTTTTTCGCATAAAACCACACCCATCTGCCCTTGTACCGAAACAAGCTTCCCCCACAAGCTTTGTCTGATAACATGTAGCGCATTATATCTAACTCTGTATATTACTACATATTGCCTTGTCCCTTCTACTAAACAGTAACTGCTAGACAAGTTATTCATATGTAGCTAAATTGAAATAGTCATGGAGAGGGTTTTCCGCTTCGCTTACACGTTGGCCTAAAGAAAGAGTTATAGCGGCGCGGTCGCCAGCTACACTCCTTCCTCACAATTGAAAGCCGTCCATTATATCGCATTTGTGGAGAACTTAACGAAATAAAGTTATAATTCTCGTATTCGTATATTAAGAACAGAAAACGGAAAAGAGAGACATACAGAATTCGCAAGTGACAGTAAGACTCTCACAAAATATCTACGCTAAAAGGCTGGCAAGCGTTGATTAAGGCTACACGTGTATATATATCATTGTTATTTGTATCAAACCGAATCGCTCGCCACGAACACGACATGCCTATAAAGTAGCACGAGATTAATGTTTCCTTTCATTATGAAGAAGATAACAAGTGAAGAGTGCAGCGGTGGCGAAAGAGATATGCATGGAAAAGCGGGTAATAGAAAAAAACCAAAGAAAGGTTCTGGGGGTACGAACGGAGGTAGCGATGGCAGACGGCCATCCTTCCATCCGGATAATTTCATCCTGGAGAACGCGGCGGCTCATCATGACGGAAGTGTGCTGTGCCATGGAAATGTCCTGGTGAAACTCAATTCATCTGTGTCTGCCTTTTGAAGAATAGGCTAAGAGCAGATATAGCGGCAATAATGGGGAAAATTGTAATCATGAAGAAAACGGCAATGATAAAACTATACATTACACTCGAGTTGAGAATCTATCATAAGATATGCTATATATTCGTATTCATAAGTATATTATGCATGTATCTTGTCTCGGATAAAGTTACTATAATTTTTTTTTCTCGTATTTATTAGATTACACGTCTGGAAATTGGGCGTATATGACGTAGTACGTATATCTTTTTGGCGTGCGGTTGCTAGGAAAAGCAGAGTCGACCAGCAGCGTAATGCTACCACCCGCTCTCTTTTTAAAATTCGTTACTTATTAGAGTATAATCGATTGAATTTGTCGTGCTGTCATTTAGGTTTACTGAATAAAACTTAGCTATGTTCAGCACGAATCACCATCCAAAAGTATGACCTAAAAATAAGGATAAATGGCCCTAGACGTGTCCCGAGATTCGACTCAGGTCCCCTTACCCTTTTTGGTTAGTTACCAACACCAGAACTGAAATATATAAGTTACAGTTGGCCACAAAAAATACGTACTTCTATTTAATTAGTTGCAAAGAGTGGAATGGTACTCATTGATACAAAAATTAACAACGTGTTATTAAAATGTTTGTCATCATACGGTACGTGGTGTTAATCTCAGTATCAATATGATCGTTTCCCATTGATCAAGTTCGCGTGATCTAGCTAAATTCGTGATTAAAGTTATACTATTCTATTTAAACAACAACCACAAACAATCCCAATAGCAACTACTAATGATACGCTTTCAATTCGAAGTAACGGTGGCAGCAGCAATCGAGGCCTGGCATAGCTAAGTCGGTCCTTGTGCCTAAAGTAAGTTTCTTTCTTCTAACTCCAGTATCCCCTCAACTTTTATCCTCTTACTATTTGTTGCCTGGGTTCGCTATGAGCTGCAAAACACAGATAAAGTGGAACACCCATTGTCTGTCTCGTTGTGCGTGTCGGCGTGTCAAGCGGTCTCTAGTTTGTCGTTGTTACTTAAAAAGAATTGCCAAGCGTGCCAAGGCCACCGGCCCTTTTCCCGGATGGGTTACTGGTAGCGGTATTTGTGTCGTAGGTGGTTTTCTAGGTAGTTTCTTTTAAACCTCGGTTTCTCCCATATGTTTTGGCGTTATACATTGTGCTTCGAGTTCTGAGTCATTAAGGACGAAGTTGACTAAGTGTCAGGGCAAGCCGGTAAGCTTAGATTGAAAACTGCTACGAATAACGGTAGTCTTGCCGTTGCAGGGGTGAAATGACTGTCGTTACCAAATTCCCTTTCTGCGAATTTCTAGATCATCACTTGATGATAGAAGATGAAGGTACTGAGATGTGATAAGGAACGCAAAACAGACACGATGATCGTGTTGAAAAAGAGTGGAAAAAAGGAGAAGCGTTCTACCTATCTATATAGGACCAACTGTGACTATCAAAGATGCCAGGTCCGGCCAACGATGACCATTCTTGGTGCAATCAGTCCACAAATAACAATGCCGTTGGATTCACTAAACGTGAGCACCGTACGTAGACAATCAGGAAGCTTTGCAAGACCAATCGGATTAAAACAAACCTCCAGTTAGAGAAGTGTAGTAGACGTTTCGTTAGACTGTTTTTTTTTTGCTCTTATGCGATGAATCAATAAACGGATATTAATGTAATGTGTACATATAGTATAAACAAACATTAATTTTTGCAGGCTTTACATATGTTGCTAATCCTGTAACCTCTATATCATGGTTTTGACTATGATGTATTTATTATTAATGTACTTTCTTCTATGGAAACTATTGAAAGATGCCGTCAATTGTCCGGTAGCAATTTTAAGTAGATTTCTTTAAGCTCTATTAACTCTTTCTCTAACGTCTCTTTCGTTATTACGACTTCATACAAGTATACCTGTTAACATAAGAGAACATCCTGTTTCTCGAAGTTTCAAAACAACATAATTTCTTCTAGCGTCACTGGCTGAAATCTAAAATCAATTAGGTTATCCCTTGTTATTTCTAAAACTGTGCCAGCATCGTTTGAAGTTTCCCGGTCTATAGAGTTCGATTCATTCCTACCCTCTGGCCATTTTCTCAAAAGCACTAAAATTACAATGCCGGTCGTTCCTATTCTTAGGCTGGAACTGTTTAGTCTCACAACCCTTTTATTAATTGGCTTTGATACAACGGTTTGGCAATTATCTGTTTAGAGTCGGAATTAAGATACACAAGTTCTTCACTGCAGATCCTTTAATGCGAAAACAAGTCATTATTTCTTCTTATCATTGCCTAAGCCGTATGGCATAGTTCTTCCGTTGGCTGACTATACGTCCTAATCGAATGCCGCTTTACATGCTATGCCAAGTAATCCTAGGCTTGCTATCGAAACACGATTCCTTTGATCTTCACATACATAAACTTAAATCCCTTTTCCTATAGCATAGTCGATAATTAAAAAAGGTGGCCGATCCTTTGAGTTTTGTGAGACGTAAGCTTTCTGACTATTCTTTAATTTTCAGAAGAAACGACATAACAAATCCCAAATTTGCCCTTACGCCAATACTCTCTCTGAATTTTCTGAAAATATCAATTAGTTAAATAAGTTTAGCAAAAATACCATAAGTAGTAATCAGATCTTCACTCCTGAGGAGTGATCCGTTTCTTCGTCTTTCTTTTTGCCCGTTTACGAAGTCGAGGTCATCACCTAGTGCTATACCTAATCATGTTGACACAAAATCTAAATGTAGTATAGTAACTTCAGTCATTGAAACTTGTTGCGCGATATACGATTCACATGTTAAATAATAATTAATGCATCATAGTGGGGATTAATTACTCTCATGAGATCTCGGATGGACATCACGAATAATCAATGTTGTCGCAACAATGGATTCCGCGACGCTGTAAATTACGGACCACGCGTTCTCTTCCTAATGCTCTGAGCTTTTTCTATTCACCTTTTTATATTTCTGCTAATGCTAATTATATATTTCAGTAAAATATTGCCTCCTAGAAGTCAGCCACCGTCAGGTTTATTAGGTTTCCTATACGACAGACCCCTAGTTAACGTATAAGCTATGACCGCGTTTCTCTAACATTTTCGCTTCTTATTTTTTTCGCGGACATAATTGGGTATGATTACTTACTCGTATAATCTTACCTGAACGACTTTGTTGAACGGGCACTCCTGTAATAGTTGACGAAAATGTTCGAATCTTCGTAGGCTCCAAACAGGTCATTATGTACGGAGCTACATTATCAATAGTCCGTGTACCTTAGGTTGATATGAGTATTCTGCTGGCAGTATACGTTTGGGTGAATGCCCTATGTATTGGCCTTTAATAGGTTGATAAGGACGCGAAACATTTTCGTAGCAGTACGCTAGTTATTTACTAGTACACCAACAAGAAAGTTCGGTTACAAAGCAACCTAATTAAGAGTGGATCCAAGAGATAGCGTTCATCTAATTTTGGGACAAACGTTAAACGGATGACTATGAAAACGACAACGGATAAGTTTTGGATGAAGTACTATATAATATCGTATATGCATCATATTTTTACGTAGACTGATCCGAGTGTGTGTTTATGTAAAAAAAAAAAAAAAAAAAAAAGCCTGCGGCGAATGTTCGAGTATTTATACAGCAGTTAGTGAGATATTTAGACTTGAATGAATCGATATTCTTTCTGCAGTGTTATTTTTTTAGCCAGGCAGATGTCTGACAATTCCGCCGAGCATGAAACGAACGATGCGTGTCTTCTGGTTTCAGCCTAGACCACCTCACGTGTTCTTATGGTTAGTTAGCGCTTTACCATAGCAGGACATAGTACTTAAACTTGGCAGTTGTGAGAGAAGTACGGAAGGATTTCCGTACAATCTTATTATGCCTACACACCCGTATTGTGTTTCCTACTTACGAGCGATACGATAGCATCTAACAGCCACTTTGATGGCTATTCACGCTCAAATCACTTAGTGTGACATTAAAGAGCTTTTGTAAGATAACTATTTCCACTGCTATCCTGTATTTTGCCTGTACAGATAAAGATAGTATACTATATGTAAAACGTTCAATTATATCCTTATGCAAATTAACTGACATTTTGCCTAAGGATTTTTATTACTAGCTGATTATCCTTTTTTAATTTGGCCTCTCAACTGATAGTAACTTTCACTTGAGGGGTCACTTTATGCGATAGTCGACACGTATGTCATAGGGCATGATGACACGAGAACCAAGAGCATCCTTTCGATGTACCATCAAAACAACAACCGGTTACAATTTTCTTTTTTTTTTATTAAATACGACTATAAAATACATTGGGTACATTGTGCGGTAAAATCTATGAGTATTGTAGTTTTTAATGAATGATTAGCAAAAATAAACGCAGAAGTGTTCTAGGTGCTCTTAATGACCGAGCTGTGTCCACCAAATATTTCCAAACTTTCTTTTATACGATTTTTATTAAACTAGTGGCAACGTCACATTCTGCCAAGTCCTTCCTCCTACACTCACTCACCAACGCGTCACTTGTTCTAAACAAATTCGTTTGCCTTATCGTCACCGCCAGTATTCTGACAGCTTTCAAGTACTAGTATTAAATTTTCTTCAGAATCCGATCAGCGATAGCCGCAGCAAACAGAGCGAAGTTGTCCTCGTCGCGCGTCAGTGCAACTTTGCTATGCCATCCTGCTGCTGGGTTGTGGAAAAAAAGCGAAGTCCCGCAACAAAGTCATCGTCAGCACTCTTCAGGGGCTTTCCGAGGGATTCACGACGGTCGAGCACCAAACACCTGAACATCGCCGGATTAGCAAGTGGAGTGTAAAAACTGTGGTGCTTCCCCGTAGCCAACCACGTAGATGTTCTCTTGTTCACTATTCCCAACCCCGGGTTTTCTTCCGTTAACTTCGAAGAGTTGAAGAACCCTGATGTGCATAGAGTCGTTCTGAATATACGAACCTGCCCCGCCTGCTCTGCTTGTACTCGCCGGAAATAGACGAATAGAGATGGGCGTCTGAAGCGGGAGGCCGTAATGGAATTCGCTGACATTAAAGGTGGAAGATCGGCAGAACCTGAGAAGGTCAAAGCCGAACAGTTCATAAAGGCCGTTGTCTACTGTTGCCCCTAACACAAACATTCACCACACCTATATATGGTGTGTATTACGAGGAAGCCTGTAATGTACTAGCATCATATGTATGGACGAAGCAAAGGTGAAGCAAAGAAACATTGCCACCTATTACGCATCCTGGGACTTGTCAGCTATGGGGTACCGACACTGATACAACGGACTTTGCTAAGTCTTCGTGATTTCAGGTAGATAGACCACATAAAAGCAGTTGCAGCTGGACGCTATTGGTTGGAATACTGAGCGGCAGCATTTTTAGACATCTAATTATTCTCTTCCAGCATATTCATAAATCTGTTTATAGAACATAATAGTTTAATGTATTTGATAGACACGTAAATTTATTACTATTTGGTTCGATCGAGATATAGGCTTACAAGCCCGTCAGACCAAACCTTCTTAAATCCCATCCAAAAACTTATGACCGAACCCACGATACAACTAACTTTTGACGGTAACGTTATGGTATGGCAGGTCATCGCTCTTGGCGCATTTCGCAGTTGTTCGCGCAGGGTTGGAACGTGATAATGTCAGCTTGAAATACAGTCACGGATAGCGATCGTATTTAGGTTACGATCGGTGAAAAAGACCTTTAAATAAACATCGCTTATATTGCAAATTTGATCGGGTCCGAAAAGAAACAACAACAACCTTTAAGGCCATACATTTATCAGGAACTAGCGAAAGAGATGTAGCCAAGCAAATACTAACGTTAAAAAATCGTTTCAGGTCACTTTAATAAAAGGATACGTTTGGTTAATTGTAAATATTTGTAATATACAAAATCGAAATATCTTTTACGAATCAGTATCTTTTTTTGATCACCATGAAGATTTTCCGCAGCAACCTACATGGCCTATGACAATATCTGTCGTCCATCAAATATCGTTAAATTATGTACGATCTAAGTTGTGTATCAGACTTTTAAAAGTAAAAGGGTCCGATATCAGTGGGTTCCCTTAACGTCTTCCTTTTCGTACAACTTCTCTCACTAATTAGTCCTAAATGAATCTGTGACGGGTTTTGTTGAACAATCAGATTTGTATTTTTGCTCGAAAAAAAGTAGCTTAACATTGCTTATAATAAGGTTAGAAGTTCTTAACTTGCCTTAGCCATTTCTTTCTGTCGTTAGTGAACATACTAACAAAGCCAAATTTCACTTCTAATCATCGTGCGCCTTTAATCGAATAAAGGCAATCATGCTTGAAGTCATTTGTCCACAAAGATATCGTTGGGTTGAAGAAGCAAGACCCTAGAACACCGTAGCCCACATGACTTACCACAGTGACATCGCTATTTTGCAGTTACTATTCCTATGCGATAAACTGATCTCTGATGCTTTTAGCTTCTTCGTACGCGCTGTACGCACGCTTGACAAAAATCAAGGATTTCGATCTTTTGGCCTCATACATCGTTGATATTAGGACAGCCTAAAGGCAAGCAGAAACCCAAAGGCCAATGGATGTTTTGCCTGCAGTATATAATCTTTAGTGTAATTAGATGATATGGGGGTCACTCGTCCACACACACACACGCACACACACACACACACACACACACACACACACACACACACTCACACACACACACTCACACACTCACACACACACACAAACACATAATTAGTCGTATGTAATTATTCTACTTTGTAAGCACGTGCTACGCAATCTAGCCATGAGCGTCAAATTTGCTTCCATACGTACTGCGTAGGGTTGGTGCTCTTGCGTACTGAGGCAGCTCCGTTGGCACCTCTATAGAGGACCCTATGCAAGGTCGGTCCTCCTCTTGTACTTATACTGCTATTATTGAAAGCGTATTTCGATTAACGTTGACTTCTCCTTCCGCCGCTGTAAAGCCGTTTATCTTACGATGATTAATCACTGTCATGTGGCTTATTTGAGTCACGGCGGCTATATTGATAGACTGAAGCAAGCAAGCAATGCAGGATTCTGCCAACTCCTGCAGAATATGTTAGGCAAAATAAAGGACACGCATAAATATATTCAATTATCGTTCGACCGTAGCTTCATCCGAAGTACTTCCTGCTGCCGCTCGGCAAGTTGACAGAACATGCCTGCAAGACGACAAGGTCCCTCAATCTGGCAAGAGCACGCGCCGAAGAAAAGAACAGTTCAATCGAAGTTAGTGCAACCGCACAAAGAGCAGTAAATAAATGAGGAAAAAAAAAAGCACATTATCTAAGCATTATAATTGACGCTTGATAGTTTGTTTTATTAATATTTATTAGTACACCGTATCTATAGATATAGCAGTACATCTAAAATATAATTCTACGCAGCACCATGATTACCACTTATACTTACCTATGCTCGTATGAACGGAATGAAAAAATACGTAAAATGCGTATTTGGGCGTCCTTTTGAACGGCACGTCACCAGCATATATTACAGTAACAACTGAATAAATTTTAATTGAAGTAGTTTTTTTAGAATTCATGCAGGAGCTAGAAAGTTGATAACTCCTTCTGAACACTTCGAACGAAGTCGCAGTATACAAGGCTGTTTGGAACTTTTCATATTTCATATATCCCTTTCGATTGTGGAAACATGGAAGTTCCTCGATAACTGTGCATTTGACATTTGCATTACCGTACCAAATCTCGTTATCGATAGCCTGTGTGAAACAATCGACGGTGGAACACATTATGTCGCCTACGATCCTTTTGAAGGCATAAAAATAATCGAAACCGTACGGACGTAGAGTTGCGCTAATATCTAGGGGCTAAAGCGACTGTTCAACCTTGTTTTCCTTGGTGCAGGCCATGACTAAGCCATGGCGACGAGATCGGACGTCTTAGCCGTTTCGTTCCCTTCAAAGGTCTTCGCAGCGGCTTTACTCAGAATTACACAGCAAACATCAGCAATCGTCTGCTGACGACAGGAGTTGAGTGTTACCTTCGATGCTACACGCATTGGATCGCTCTGAGTGTTTTAAGCCAGTTACTAATAACACCTTTTGAAAAAATTCAGGCATCAGATAAATTACCATCTAGCTATATTATCAGTATATGCCTTCCTTTGAATTTCGTTTTCCATTTGGCATCGTTGATCCGCAGCGACCTTGTCGCCATGCTGTAATTTGCAGGTACGAGCTATTGCACGATAAATATTCAATGGAATCCATTGCTTTTCGCAGGTAATCACGAATGCCCTTGAGCATCATCGTATGTCCAAATCTATCCAAAATGCCTTTGTAAAAGAATCATTATACACTGCCAGAAAACATCGCCAACCTAAATGCAGGTAGTGATAACTAATCTGCAGAAAAAAAAAATTCTTATAATTTAGAAATGGTGAACTTTTGCTATCATTAGAAAGAACGTACTCTATTGATTAATTCACTAATAATGATCGGCCAACTTGCAACCTTTTTACAAAGCTTTTATTAAAAAAAAAAAAAACTTTAATTCTGAGTTTCGTTTGACCTAGCAATGTCCTCGCACATTGCACCATTCACGACTCAATCTATCGCAAATACAGGAAGTATTTCCTGTCCTCTAACTTCAGTTAAACGAATTTAATCTTGAGTCGCCATGAGAACAGTGTATGGCCAGCTCTGTGTACTGGCGAAGATCAGCGTTGGAAGCCATTATCACATCAAAGACCGAAGTAGTACGCACATAATAAACAAGAAATACTCTTAGCATTAAAATACATTATATTGTCGGCATTCGGCCGACATGTCAATGGGTCGAACAAAAGCAGTACGCCACATGTATAGTAGGACAAGATTCCTGTAACGCGTATATAAGGGCGGCCCCAGTATAGTATACCTATACTGCTATATCTTCTGTTGCTAATAGTCTATATCGTATAGCGTCACTCATATTTGATTATGTAATCCAATTAGAATATTATATAAAATTAAACAATGATTCCTCTCGTGTTGGAAGAGTAAATGATGTATGAGGTAATAAAGGTAAACATTACTGAAGAACTCTTCTAAGACGCGGGCATTCGGATTAATTATGAAATTTTGGCTCGAAACTTATTTTATTTACCAAACGTGAGCATGTCAATACGATACGGAACGCTTTCTGTCTTTACAATATGCTGAATCACAACGTAAACCACAATGTAAGGAAAGTTCGTAGGCTACACCTTTGTTGAGACTTCTTTGTTACAAATATTTCATAGAAACATTAAAAGCTTTTGATTTCAATAGGATACATAAAAAAAAAATCATGAACCACACATAAATGTATTCCATAACGATTTATTATTATTATTATTGCTAACTCCAAACGGTACCAAAATCAGATACCAGTTCGAGGCTGGTAAAAACCTGTTTTTACCTATTTTCCATCAAATAAATTATCATTATCTACCTATATGCTTGCGAAAAAGTTATCTTTTTCCACTCTCTTCAATTTTGTTATATTAAGAATCGTGCACACTACGCACGCATCTAAACGAATATAGGTCGCGTACCGAGATTTCTAACTATTCAAAGAGGTGATCTGAAGCAGAGGGTCCTCGCGTAGTCCTACAATGCTGTTTAGGTATGACTTACATATAAAATTTTCTCTATGTATTTGCACATTGTGCGCGGTAGATAACGCGGTTTGTTTAGATACTGTTTATCTGCCTGGATATATGACGCTATGAAATCCCCCCATTCGTGAACCCTATAGTCATCGAGCTTCGTTCAAAGCAAAAAC
Organism: Varroa jacobsoni; assembly: GCF_002532875.2. NCBI lineage: Eukaryota > Metazoa > Arthropoda > Arachnida > Mesostigmata > Varroidae > Varroa > Varroa jacobsoni. The sequence goes on along the minus strand of NW_019214423.1, from coordinate 93,619 downwards.
GTTTCTAACTACACATATGATAGTGTCCGTGTCGAGAATATAACTGTGTTTCTTAAATGCGATAATGCTCCTATTCTGGCAATTTTAGCATGGATATAATTGTGGTTTCTGGTGATTGCCCCCATTCGGCCTGGCTCCTTGTACAATTTAAACTTATACTAATCATTCCTCGCTGGAAAAAAATGCATCAGATACTGTTCCTCTAATTTAGCACTATCATAGTAGCACATCGTTGTTTCATGCTCGTGAAGCTCGTGTACTTGATAAGTTTTTTTTAATTTTTATTTATCACTATTATCATTAATCACCATTTTTAATTTTTTCCACCGTTTACATATGTCACTTAAAGTATTTTAGAGCTATAAATCGTAATTATATGAACATACGTTTTATAGAGGTCGTTTATTTAATTGGTTCGTCCTGCATTGATGGAAGCTTCAAGCAGCTGTGAGGAAAGAGGGTTCTAGAAATATTTAATTTATTTGATTTATTTATAAAAAGGTGTTTAACGATGCACTCATCTCATCATATAGATGTTGTCAATTAACGATTAATGAAATTTAATTCGAGAAAAGGTTGACTACTGTTCCGTAGCACCTATATCCGGCGCTTTTCAATATATTTACTTTTACGGGACACTACACTGCTGCTGGATACCGATGAAATACTACTGCTTTAATGAATTTTCCTCTAGCTCCATTTATATTTGTCGTCTGAAATTTCCCCGAATTCTTAGAGGGGTCTCTGCATTTTGTTACGGGGACACAATTTTTACTGGCGCATTTCGGCAGCAGAAAACAAACAGATCTCATGATTTCTACTAAAGTGATGGTAATTGAGAAGCTGTCAGGAATAAATAATGGCTATTGGTCACTGGATAAAGTATTTACTTTTACATTTTATCTCCCATAAAACATACGAGAACAATCTCCTGTTTATGTAGGTGTGCGGAACAATAAAAAAGCTATCGACTGCTAGGTAAATTTTAGGTAAAAAAAAAAAAGGTTTACAAGTTTCAGTATTTAGGTGTGACGTTTTTACTTGTTAGTCCTTCGCCTACGTGAGCTAGAAACTACAACGCCCTATTCTGGCTTGAGTAAAACTTTATGGCAACATTATCGTCGTTTGTTGTTTTATTGTCAAGTCAAGCAAAAAAAACCCTTTCTTCCAAGAGTCTCATAGATATTACAGTATGTTTGTAATTTCAACATACATTACGCGATCATACAAACATATTTTACATGAGTATCTATTAATATTAACCGAAATATATTTAAACTTGCGCTGTCACTACCAAAATTGAAGCTAACAACACAACGGAGTCTCTACTAAGAAGCAATGCGTTCGAGTCAGCAAGGAAGACCAAGTATTATGGTATCCCTTTGGATTTATCGCCCAGAAAAATACAGCATCGGCGGGAACTTAGCGATCCATGTATAATGCAATCATAATATAATAAGGTTTGTTATTACCAAACTATAGTTACACCACCGAGATATTAACATGTAGGTTTATTCAACAAAACTATCCCACTCATGCGTCTCTTTATATAAACTAGCCATACCCGAATTTTCTCTATGTGTAATAAATACGAATGCTTAATGACACACAAACATATATATATATATAGAGGATTCTTATGTGGATTCCCAAACAGTTAAATTGAAGAAGAGTGCAAAAAAAAACGCTAGCGCAGAGTGCCATGTAAGGATCATAAAAGGAAACATATGCGGCTATGTAAACATCTATTTAAGTTTCTTTGAATATTGTTATTAGTTATATGCGAGGATTAGCGAACAATGATATGACGCTAACGCGCAGTGTTGGTTTACCCCTTTATCTCCCTAGCCTTTCATTTAATCAGGGAAATTTCATGAATGTTACCAGTTATAACTAAAGCGGGCGTCTTTATGCTAACTGCGTTTTTCATGTTATTGGCGCTGCCTGTAGCGTAGTAGACGTTGCCTTCTCGCTTTTCGAAATAGTCTTTAGTGATGCGCAAAGGACAAGAAGGGATTTAAAATGGATAAACGAAGTTAAAGGGAGACTTAGAAGAGCGCTTTCTACCTCTACTCTCTCGACCAGGCCACCATTCAGCGCCACTTTTGCTAGTAGCTGTCCGTATTTCCTGCCACAGCCTTTTGATTTATGCTATTAGAGACGCCAAATGTCTTGAGCTGCTGTGATCAGCTGCTTAATGCTGCGAGAAAAGGATCGAGTTTAACTGTAGACTGGAAGACGGGAAGTTTCAAGGTCTTATTCATTTTGACCTCGTTTTTTGTTTATTCGGTCTAGGCTGGCTATGCAGCGTTCTTCAGCAGTTCTCCTACTAGATGCAGTGAAGAATAAGAAGGAGAACCTGATGATAGATAATCTGTTAAGGATACACTAAATGCACGAACGATGGCAGTAACAATAGGTAAAGCCTGGGGCGCTGACTGCGGCAGCGGCGATGATCTCGGCAGCGGCCCAACTCCGTTGAAAGGAAATGTCTGCGCCGGGCTATAAAACTTTTTTTGGGCCATTCTCTTTAATATCCGGGTGAGAACGCCCGTCTTTTTGGAAAGGAACAAGGGACTATTCCCGCTAACGTAGATTACTTAGGTCATTGCAGTGCCCGTAGTAAGCTTGTGCCCCTTGCGCCTTGTGGGACAGAGGGTAAAGCAGAGAATAAAGAAGAAGAAATAGCGATGGGTTTGATGAGCAATTATAACGAATCAACTAGGGGGTGATCAGAAGCGCGAAGGCAAAGATAAACGTTCTTTTAGGGGTAGGTTGCTGATTGCAGAAGAATCAATCTTGGTGAGTTTGAGTAAGATATTGATGGTTATTAATATACTTAACAACCTATCTAGCAGGCTTGTAGATTTAGGCTTTTAGTCCTTGTTGCTGTCGTTGTTGTAACAACTATATTTGACAGTTCTAGGTTAGTAAGTTTTCTTGAGGTGAAGATACTGCATAGCCTTGTAAATATTTTACTTACGTTACTGAATGTAGTTAGCGACATGAGACAAAACGTTTTGTACGTAAAGGGTCTTCGATGACAGAAAAGGTTAGGGCCAAAGTTAGTTAGCGAGAAGTTATTTGTGACGCTTATAGAGATTGGAGATACGTTTATCTTTTGGCTGGCAGGAAATATCTGAATGATTTTACCGCTGTCAGTGTTACTTAAATAATACAGTTTTGCTGTTTGGCAATGACCTTACTAGTTTGTGGCTACAACCAATTTTGTGGAGACGCATTTGCTTGTATCCAACTTTAAGCTAATGAGTAAAATATATAATCATGACATTTATCGTTCAGAAAAGTACGATCGAAATAGATAATTTCAATAATAACAGTGACGTTTCAAATCTGATGTAGTATAAATTAAACGTCTATAAAGTTAAATCGCATTAAATACAAAAGAAAGAAAGACCAAGAGCGTCTCTTATTCAATTGGATATATTCTTAACTAATTATGATATTTTTAACTTAGTCAAGTGGAAAAATCGCCAGTTAACACAAACGTACTAGTTCAAAACCTTTCACAGGTTTATTTTCCGAGAGGCGCAGATTAACGCCTTGCATTTAGCTTGTATGACCAGTTTTATGAAATAAAATAAATATACACAACATTTTTTATTGCTACATTCTTTTACCGTTTTTTTCCAAATTATGATATACGTCCTTACCGTATTTAATAGCATGCACCCTTCAAATCTCAGGCCTAATCAGATCCCATTATAGCAGTAAAATATTTGGATAGTTATTTACACGATCTATCTCTACCCTTACCTATATTCAATACGAAGTCCATTTTAAAGCAAAGTTATTCAACGTTAGTCAAGTTGATCGCACGATGCGTCGCCGTCCAGGCAGTATATAGCGTTTCCATGTTGCCTCCAAACGATGTGACGGGTGTAACTGATTTTCAGACTGGCCGACAGAAAGTTTCTGAAGGCCGTCGTTGAGGAAGGTTAAACAGCTCTGCTATAGTTTTGTCGTTCCATCTTTGTGCACAAAGTAGATAAGGTAGTTGCGTCATTGGAAAGCATACTAACACTAACCATAGATGTGTAGATCAAGTGTCGAAAAAACACAGGATTATCTCAAAGGAAACAGCCTCAAATCCAGTAAACCCAAGCCGACCAAGCGTAGAAGGCGAGCAAACTGCAAAATGAACTGGAGAAAAGTAAGTAGAATATTTTGCTTGCTTGTCTATTCTATAAAGCAAAGGCGGTTGGTGAAAAGCTACAAACACTTAAAGTCAGCGACAGGCAGAACGAACACCGAAGACACGGGCAGTGCGCGAGAACCTCATTTTGTTTCGGAGCCATTGCCCCCTAGACTCGCTTCCACGCCATCGTATGTAAAGTATCACAGCTCCTACGAACGGCCCGAATTCCTTGTGCAACAGCTCCTGAGTTCGGCTGAAGTGATCCACGGCAAATCGTTGCAGCCAAGCTCTTTTGTGTTTGTTGCTCTAAGCTATCATTCCAAGGACCTCGCTCACTGTTACCGTCTCAAGGGCAGAATTGGCGGAGAGAAGTTTAGGGTTCACTGTTGGTAGGAGCTGGAAGGAGTTCTGCGCCTGTTTAGGAGTTTCGCACAGCTGCCGAGGGAATGAAACAAGGCCTGCCACAGAATCGACAAGGGGACTTTTCCTATCTGCATAGGGCCCGCGGTTATCTATTCGTAGCGCTCTCGGTTGTTGTGGTGTGGGATGGCGCGTTGGCTAGCCTTCACAGCAGCGTTAGCCGTATTTGGTATCGTTAACTGTTTTCAAGGAAATATTTTGCAAAATATTTCCATTTTGGTCAGGCACTTTTGTTGGTTGTAGCCAGAAGAAAATAGAATAAAGTCAAATTCTGTAGGCCGACACGGACAGATGATGATTTGTAATTCCCGGAAAAGGCTATACAGACAGGTCCTGATGGGTGTGGATAGAGTGCTATCGTGTGAAGTAAAACGTTTAAAATAATGATGCAAACTAGAATCATCAACGATTGCAAACGGAAATTCGAAATGGATGTTCAATTATGTTGCACAGGACAAAGTTGAAAAACGAAGAGCCTTTGGGGTAAGTGATCGGAGCCTATATGTGTGTTTCAATCATTTTGAAATACATAAACACTGCACATTTTTATATTTATTTGTCCTTCGGTGTCCTATAAATTAAAACTATACACAGATACATCGGCCTGTTGAATGAATTTTTATAATACGATTTTGCATTGTCAACTATGCTAAGTTTTTTTACTAACATTACATAATTTTCTGAGTGTTACGTAGACAGGTGGAAAGACCGGAGGATTTGTGCAAATGAACTAAGAAAAAAGCAGAAATATACTGTTTCGAGTATATTGATATCTACGGTACACACGTGTCAGCCGCCCCATTCTAATTGCTGCAAGCAGAAAAAAACAAAGAGTGCACTCAATGGCGGGGTTCTTAGCACAAGTTATCGCCGTTCTACTGCCATAATAATGCAATAATTAGAGCTGGACGTACACAGTTGTTTTGAATGTACCGTACACAGTTTGAATGTTGAATTCGTTCCGGTATGAGCCTGATGACCCATCTACGATATTAGTATTAAACATTTCTGATGTAATCAAAACGAAATGCCAAAAACAAAAGCCACTATTGGCGATGTCGTTAGACTTCGCGTACGAACTTGTGGAGCAGGGTTTTGTCCAGGGAAAGGACGTGCTTTCGAAAGGCAGCCCGTTTTTCGAATCGAACGCCTTGGTGGCTCGTGCTAGTAGCTAACAATGTTTTTCACGTTTTACGTCCGGTATCTCAGCCGTTAGGAAGTACTTAGACGGTTGGCTTTTAGTACGACAAAATGTATCTACGTTCGGATTCGAACGTAGGTTAACACGGTTTTGCGGCAAACACCTTACTTACTACGGAGACATGCTAACAGCCGTAGATTCCAGGCCATCAGCAAGCTAGCCGAAGCCAGCTGTAACGTCAAGCGCTAAAGCCACGATTTGGATTGCGATTAGACGAAAAAGCTGTAGTACAATAGAAGGGGACGAAATGAGCCGCAGGAAGAAGTGCTCCTGAAAAAAAGTTCGTTTCCATCCTTAGTAGTATCCTGCTGTAGGCGCTCCCGCTCTGTCCCGCTGTGTCCCGTTGTCTCTCCTGTTCGTGGGCCACTCGCAAGTAGCTACGGCGTTTGGAACGGCAGCGAAAGCGGCATTACTGAGAACGACCGGTCTGGTTATTTTAGTAGCGGAACAAAGAGTTATCCGTTTGTCCGACTACTGCTGTTCTAGGCTAAGATGTAAATTATTTTCCTGTTTTTTCTTATTTGTCGAATGAGCGAGTAAAATGACTATGCACCGACCTACAAGTGAAACATCTGATTTTGATTATATAGCCGGGGTCTACGGCAGCAGGAGCTGCAGCAGCAGTAGCCATTGCGGCTATGCAGGGATATGTGGTTGGTAGGGACATCTACTTGCATAAAAAGCCTGGCGGTCGATGGGAGAACGAGATGGAAAAATGGGAAAAGCAGCTTCGACTGCAGTAGCCCTGGCTGTGATCACTCGACGTGGTAGCGCGCAAAGGCAGGCAACAAAAACCGGAGAAATCTGCTTAATCGCGTCGTTGATGTCGACAGTGCAGGCGAACCTCCCCATATCGGGCGGATTGAGCAGTGGGACCGTTAACTTGGCCAGCTGATCAGACTCGAACTCCTTACCATCCTTTGAAAAGGAAGCATCTTTTAAAAAGGAAGAGAAAAGAAAAGAAACACGGGAATCCAACGCATATGGATGACTGAAAAATTAGAAATTATGGTTCTCTTGCCTGCAGACGCGTACAGAGCGAACGGCTAATATATGTAAAGCTGGAATTTAACGGCTGTGTGTGGGGGGCTATGGTAATTATTTTATTAAGCATATATTTAATGGTGACGATAATGGTAATGTTTGTTTGACTGTTTTGCCAATCTTCTAGTTCGTTACTAAGAGAATAGTTAATTCGTCGACGTATGTACCAAAAACGATTTTATTTAACGCCAGCTTTGTGACGTTGTCGTACGCAGGTGAGGGCACACTTCGTTTGATTATTCAAAGTGATGCACCTGAGGTAACCTTAGCAAATAAATACTGACAATGCACTAGGTAAATTATTAAATTTTAAAGGATTAAAAACAATGTTTCATTTCCATGAACAGGAATTCGGACTCACATGCACAAAATTCTAACTGTGATTTTTAGATGAAATTCAGAAATTTTTCAAAACATTGAAATCCGTAATGTCATCTCCCCGCTTCGTGACACCAGCATATTGCCGACTGCGCTGCTATTGACTGTAAGTGGTATCGCTTTCCACCAAAAATCGTTGAACCTCAAGGCGCGACCGTTTATCCCAAATAGGAGAGCCGCTGCAGCACTAATGTATCCTGGATGTAACGCTGTCTAGGAAAAAGTCACCATAAACTAATCTAGATTGCGGTTTTCCACTCAGTCAGTCTGCTCACCTTGTTTGGTAGTGGCATTGTTCACTTTCTCAGTATACCTTCACAATTTCTGACACCGGGGACTACAGTTCGAGGATTCTCCAGTTTGTGCAGCGGTCTAGTAGAGGGAAGGTCACTAAGAAAAGCTGGACCCGAAACAAGCGAAGGACAAGCGGGTAAATATAAGAAACAACTCGGCTGGCGTCCTTAGGGTGGCACCAGCTCAAAAACAGTAGTGGATTCGCCTTGCCCAAAACAGACTATACTTAGCACTCTCTTAAAGAGCTCACTCACCGTAAAGTTGATAAAGAAACCAGCCATGTTCTGCTTTAACCTAGTTCTTCTACTCATCACCTATTACACCGGTCACTTTACCAGACAAGCTCAATCGAAAGTTTTTTTTCCCAACCTTGTTAGCCCCTTTCTACACATAGTGATTAAATAGATTCGCCAATACGACAAAAAAGAGGATTATTGGTCACAGCGTTGGGTCTGAACGGTATAACTAAATGTAACTGAACAACAATGAGCGTCTAAATCTAAAATTTTAGCTTGAAAAATAAAAATAAACAAGTGTTTTCTACGAAATAGTAACTTCAATGTCGTTTTTTGAGCATCCGTTGTTTCAAGACAGAATGCTCAAAAAATATTTCTTTATAAGAACAAGGAGTACCATATAAGTCAACAATGTAACTATTTCAAAACGTTTTTGTCATACTCAACAACATTGATTATATCAAACATCTATATTGCATAATGCAGTTGGGGGGTGAGAGCTTTATATGATCGTCAGCATGTTCATATAGTTATGAAGGGCTAAGCAAACCAATGGCAGGCGTATGCACAGCAAAGTTTCACGGCGCTGAAAGGACGCCAACTGTATAAGAGAGAACAGCCTGAAAAAAGGCGTCTTGTGTGCCTTAACTCCAGCTGAGCTCGATAATTATCGCCTCCAAGGAGTTTTAGTCCCTTTAAAGGGGAAGGCCATTATGACGAGAAACTAGCGGCTGTTGCAGGAGCCCCTGGAAAGAATTTAACGTAAATGTCAATGTTTTCAAAACAGCGTCTGAGGAAAATTTTATCCCTGCGGAATCACCTACTACCCGCCGGAAGGCAGCGCATAAAGGGGTCATAATCCTTAGGTAAATCTCAAGTATGAGAAAGTGCTGTGTTTCAAAGACGCCATTCCAAAAATGGTGTAATATATGATACGTTTCAACACATTTGATGGGAGTGGGTCACTAAGCATATGACGGGTCGACGCGATATATATGCTTATATAATTGAGTATCCTGCGTGACTTGGCTTCAGTTAACCATAAGAACGGCAACCGAGCGTATCTGCGAACCAACACCATCGGGACGACGACGTAGGGACACGTTTTGAACGATAGCGACATCAGAATATCGTATCTGACCAAACGCAATCAGAAAACTAAAAATGATCATTGGTACTACCACTAGAAATATCATGACTGTAGCAATGGTCGTTAAGATAGTAAATCGTATCGTGCAATGCATCGTACGCAAAGCTCTTGATGAGGTGAGTGGAAAAGAGTGATTATTATAATTGACTTCGTATATACATAATAAATCTGTTCACCACTCTAGGCTGGTCCGCTTTTTTTGTCGTCTTCTTTAAACGTATTCCTCGGAGAGACGAGGTCGTCAAAACAACTTTCCGTCCTTCACGTTGTCTCCGTTGTTGACGGCACGAACTCGTCAGAGGCAGCGGCCTATATAGAAACTGTGCTTGCTAGCGGTAGTCATCTAAACGTAACAATGTCGAGGATTTTCTAAAATACGCAACTCACATACAATTTCTTGGTGTGTATAGTATATGACATGTAGAGCGGTCAACTGTTCGGTTAGAGGACTTATTACACCTGTTATGCTAGCTTTGCGGAATATTTAACGACCCAGGCTCATTTGAAAGATAAAATGAACTTTCCATTTTGTCATTTTAATCCTATTCGTTCTGCCTTCGATCGAATCCTACGTTGAACATAACAAAATATGGGTACGAGTAAAGGATCCATATGGATGATACCTTATGGGGTTGTAAGACAGAGCTGAAGTACAGGTACTTTAAGAGTAATTCCTGTATCTAAGGTGAGATTTAATATATTAGTTAGTTTGGCCGGAGCTATTTGGCAAGTGAAAAAGTTGGATAACTTTTAAACTAGCCATTAGAACTAGTTCAAGTTTGGCATACATTTGTTCGAAACGGAGATGGCCAATGTTGCCAGATATCTTGCACAACTGAATAGCCTCATGAATATGTGGCGCAACGATTAACAATGCATTGTCTCATCGTCACTTTTAATCACGGCCAACAGAATCGAGCGATCAGTTCCCATATTCTCCATATTTAAATTCGTGTGATTTCCATTGTTTCCATACTCCGAATAAGAGCATCGATGGTGTAACGTATCCTACGTACCGATCCTCTCACCAGGTCATCGACTACGAGTTTAAGTAAAGTAATGCGAACCATAAGTGTTCAACTGCTGAGAAACGCTTTCTTCAACTTATAAACGATAAGGAAGGATACGCCTAGCATTTACCGAAACATTGTGTCTCTAATTTACACAGGTTAAAGGCTATTCAAACCTTTCGATTCGCTAAGTAACTACGGATAAGCAATTACTACGGAACAGCTGTTTTAGTACCCACACATCGATCGTAACTTGGTTGGAAGCAAACTGCTTTGCGCTCAACAGCCTAAATAGAAACATAGACTTTTCAATAAAGAACACCCTGTGTCTGCACAAATCCAAAATGGCCTGTCATGGTCGCATGCTCTTCGTGCAAGCTAAAACCCGGTTTTCTCTTTTTGTAATAAATACCGGCCTTAATCCTGCTTATGTTAGGCCACAATGAGAACTCGTGGCGGAAAGGGCACTCCCTTCCAGCTTGAATGCAAGAACGCAACGCGTCTAGCCGGCTAGGATGATATGTTTCTGTTCCTGTTATAAACAGAAGGCGTGCCCTCAACGGTCAGACTATAAGGGACTCGTCTGCGTATTATCGACGATGCTCAAATATACTTCATAATCACTAATACATCCTAATTTTTCATAGAGATATGAACACACTGTTAAAAAGTTCAGCGGCTGGAAAAAAGGAGTCGATCCTTAATTATAACAAACGAGCGTAAAATAATAACATGAACTAACCTGATAAACTACAGTTTTTTTAAACAACACTTGTTTCACTTAATCGAATTCGCTTTCCTGCTAATATGAGTTTCTATATGTTATATACGCAAGTGACGCATTGACTTTGAAGTAACGGAAAGCTGTCATTATTGAAAACTACTACAACCATGTCAAAAGCAATTATAAAGATTTTGAAAAATGTTTCGGATGATAGGTAATGAAATGCCTCCGTTTTATAAACTTGTACTGATAAAAAAGAAATTTAAACGATGTTTCTTCTACGATGATCATACTGAGCTTCATAAATGCAGAGCAAAATTGGAGAATTGGAATGTTTTTGTTATTATTTTGCCTAATGTAGTTTCTATATTTGCTGAAGAGATCTCAGACCGAGTTTGATTATATCATAACTTTCAGGGAATTTGTGATATTTGACATCTAGTTCCACCTATAAGAGATGGCGAAGGCCCCCGTATATACGGTGAAGGTCCATAAGTGTGTAAAGATAGCAAGGTCTGAGGCTCAACCTTTACTCGGAAATGTGTGTGGCTTGTTGATTTTCGAGACTTAGGATACCCGTTTAAGAAAAGTTGACAACTTTTACCCCTACCAGCCTTACAAACCTAGAGGATTGTCTTAACTCAAGTGAGTACCGCTGGGTCCAGTTCCAGGAAATAAGCGCTTTACAAGTCTACGAAGACTTGTGGAAATAGCATAAACGAACTTGGATGACTCATAAGAGAAGTCAATTCCGATGCGAACATTGTCTCATGCGATCACAATCAAATGCTACAACAACGGCAGCTTAAGCAAGGGCAACGTAAGGATTCATGAGCGTTTTGCACATTTCCGAATAGCGGAACAGGACAGTTAGAGAAAATAACCGCTTTACCGACGAACAGGTAGGTCCAGGTGAATAATGCAGTATTGCCTGAAGAACAATCCGGCGGATCATGACACAGTTTCAAGTCTTGCCATTGGTTTCCAGAAATGGGCCTGTTTTATCTAACTAGCCTTCCGTCGAGTCTTTTGTTCGTCTACGGTCACTCTGGGCCGTTTTCTTTTGAACATCCAACGGAAATCCTTAAACACGAGAATATAGTTAAGTCTCCGCTTAGTACTGGTTACCTTGTCGGCAGCTTGCTTTTTTTAAAAAGTACATGCCAATGAGCTCGCTCATTGGCCAGTATTGGAGAAGCATCGAGCCAATATGCTAATTTATTCTAGGACGTTTGTTTTAAAATGCTAGCTATACTGCGGCGTCGGCTGACAGGGGCTCCAGGAGATTCGTGGGGCAGCTAGGAATTAGCTGTTTCCACAAATGAGGAAGCACAGTTAGCCATAACCATATTGTGTTTTTAGCTTACAACTTTCAAAATATCACTGATATTATATATCTTCGTACATCGATATATTCTGTCACCACAGCGCACCATGGGACAATCTCAGCCACAAACCATTGTGATGCACCCAGTATTACAATGCAACGCAGCTAAAATCAGTGTTAAATAGAAAACGTATGAACATGAATAGATTTGACAAGGCAAAACGAAAATATACGTAGGTAAATTATTATATTTATTTAACTCGTATGCCTGCGTGACAAACGTGTAAATAAATCACCGTAGTTATCTATACGATCTTTGCTGTTCGTCGTTCCACCTTAGGCTACAGTTGGCCTTGCAGAAGAAGTTTCTCAATATTGGCTTGGTCAAAAGGTATTCACTAATAATTTATGCGTCGTTCTTATCTTAACCTTGGATCGACTGAGCAACTTGGCCCGAACGTCCTTTCCTGACAATAGATGGGCGTGTTCGAGTACGTTTTTTCCATCATACATGGATATATAATAAATTTATATATTATATATATATAAATTATATATATTATTAACTTATGTATAAGTTACGCTATTTACAATAAACGGTATACTAAATGGTGTGTTATACTAATTTAGACGACCAGTTCTGAAGGGTTTATATATATATTCGATTGTACTATGATGAGCAATTTCTACAACAGTGGCACGTTTCAACACAGTCCGTACGCTACGTACCAACTATATAGTGGCACGCTTCAAATTCGTGCCTGAAAGAGCGAAAAACGCCGTCACATTAGCAGTACGAGAATTTACTATAATCAATACATGATTTTTTTAATTAAAAGTTCTCTATGAGCTGTCATGAGCTATCAATAATTAGAAGAATAAACACGCTCAGTAAAGAAACACAAGAAGAATTGAAGAAGACATGAACAAGTTATTAGTGTTCTGGCCTATTACCTTCGCGTATGTAGGCTAGACTTGTTGTAGTTTGCATACATTACATTACCTCGTTGTATAAGAAAATACTCCCAACTCGCTCGAGCATGTCCCAAATACATTTGAATTCATCAGTTCTCATGGCTGTTTTACAAACAGAACAAATGACTAACGTAGTTCCTGACAGGTCCTAACGGGACAGTCGCGATGGTAATGGTATATCATCTATCGACAAACGTTTGTCCTCCTTTTAAAAAAAAAAGCGGTATTCAATACCATTCGTGTTAACCATAACTAGTCTTTACGACCGAAAGTATTGTGCGAATGACATACTGCAGTCATATTTACTGATATAGGGGAAACCCGAGACTATCGAGTCGCAACTGTACACAGCGGGACATGGATCGGATACCGTGAAATCATCGACAAAGATTTTATCTTCAAAAGCGATTTGTTGGTAGGTTTGCACCGTTGTGCCATCGGTGAACTAGGCTCGGATAGGGCCTGGCGAAAAGAATTATCAAATTTTTTTCCTTTTCCTGTTCGTGTCAACCTACGTTTAGCAGTCCATTATAATAGCACCAAAAATATTATATGTTTGTATGGAACGCACGTCGTATTAGAGCATTTTTTCGCTAGTTATTAAACGGCAGAACTACACCATTACTTCTTCCTAATTCACCGCATACCTTACAAAATTATGCACGCGGCACTGTAATTAGCGTGACACTTATCATTTTATTATGATGATTCCACTGTAAGCATTTCTACTAGTAGCGTACTGAAGCAAAATGTCCTATCCTTCTAGGCCCGTCCTATCTAGTGGCAACAACTTCCGTCTGGGAAATATAACGCTGAATGAAAGCCATCTGTCTTTAGTCGTAGAACTGTTGTCGACATGTCATATTGCTGTCAACTCATACCACAATGACATTGATTTGTATTCAAATCAGTGCACGAGTGGGCAGAGGGCAGACGACCGCTACGTTGAGCTGCCTATTGCCAGCAAGGACACGTAAGGATGCGGCAGGACGGCTACCCGTTGTTGACGGCGAGAAGGCGACAGGAAGATTTGAATTAAAAGTTATTGGTTGGCGCCTTCGTAGAACGCACAATGCCAATTGAAATACGCGCTCAGTTAGTACTCAAGGTGCCGGTTGGAAAGATCTAAACGTTAGAAATACGCACACATATATATATATATATATGGGCCGTTGCAAAAACTGTTTGAATGTTTGAATGTTGAACTGTTTGAAAACTAGTTTGAATGCATATGACTGCATATTTATTTACAGACACTTAATATTTAAACTGCAAATGGATTTTTAGTTCCGGTCAATACTTTACTGATAAGGGTAAATAATAATAAAAGCTTTAGCAAACATTTCACTTTTGTTCAATTGTATCTTTTGAGTTTTCCAGTGCCGTCAGCTTTCTGGCGTAGACCTTATCTTTGGGGTATTTCCACGGAAAGAACTCGCATTACGTTTCAAATGTTGGTAATGGACCGAATGTCCTACGGGATCTCTATGTCCGACTTATTTGTTACGAAGATTCTGATCAAGATATACTTTTACATCGTGATGTCAATGTCCAGGTGGTCGGTCTTGCTGGAGATAAGATTTACCATTTTCATCAGAATCCTCTCAAGTGCGTGGTAGAATTGATACTTGCGGTAAATCCAAATAACCGTCTATAGTCACTCTACTGTCAGATAAGAATTGTCCCATAACTTCTTTATTCGAAATGCCGCACTAACCTGTAATTCCTGATACAAGTTAGACGGTGTACCTGCATAACATGTGTATTTATGGTTGCCGACTAAGTGAAATTGTGAATTTGTATGAAATATGTAGCTCGACCGCTACAGACATTTTTCCGTAAAACTGTGCCTTCTGTTTACGCTACTTCAAGTAGCAGCAGCCTTGTAAAACTGTCCCCCTCAGGAATAATCACCCTTATTGATAGCACGTATTACTTTTGCAATGTAACTTTTAGCCTTAAAATCGGATGGGCACTTGATTGCTGATGCCGAGCTCACGACTTGGTTGTCTTGCAGATTTTCGAATGTCTTTAGAAGCTTTATTAGCGGACGAAATTACTAGAAGCGTTTAAATCAGTTAACAGAAATTTTATTTTTTCGCATTATTTGTTGCTAGGCAACGTCTCCGACACCGGAAAAAAGACTTACATTCTTCGAAGGCAGCGATCTTCGCGCGAGCGTTTTGTGCAGGCAGCTTCGGCTTCCTATGTTGCCCACTGCACATGGGTTTAGGCGAACACCTGGATTATATGAAACTGTATGAACATGAATAAAAAGAAAGAACGAACAGAGGGATAAGGACCGAACCAAAAAAAAGCCAACGTGTTCGAAGAGATTTCGCAAACATTTTTGTTAGAGGAGTTTGTGCAATAACGCCTCCAAACTGTTTAGTGACTGGGTGAAGGCAAGCTCGAAATCTTGTATCTTCTACTGTTCCATCGAGAGTCCAGATCCGCCGTCTCTTCCTTCATATTGCACTTCCCTTCAACACTTGTTCCTATTGGGCAGCGAGCCAAAGAACCACTCACGCTGACACACAGCCGCAGATCTGCCTTGCCACTCGGGCCCAAGTAATGTCCTGTTCAGCCCGAAAGCAGACTATCCACTACCTCTATCCCACGATCTTAGGACATTTCCTTGGCTATTGCTTCCAGTTTTTCCCTTCGTCCCATCATTCTCCGCGCACTGCTCAGCAACTCTAATCGTGACGATCATAATTCGACGAACAGGGCGAGAAGTGTCCTCCTTTGTCAAAGAAAAGACGATATTTTCCCTCAATTGAAGAATGATGGTCACGGCAGGTCCTCGGGAATACTCGAAGGTTCGGCGGCGGGAGCTTTGTAGACCTATGCAGCTGCTGATTTTGCTACGTTCGGGGCCGAGACTCTACTCTTGGTCGAGTAGATGGAGAAGGAAGTAGACTGCGTGTTAAGACGGGACTTGACGCGGAGGAACGGCCGGACGCCACAACATCGCGGAAAGGAATGCTGCTGTCGGCGTCACCGCAGACGAGAACGACATCCAAGGAGCAAGTGGCAACCGTGTTGACCGGTCTGCCTGCGGATCAGTAGCTCGATCACTATGTACATGATTATATTTAAGACGTACCGGACGCGGCTGTCGATCTCAGCAGTAGCGCGTAGTGCTGATGGTAGCAGAAGTAGTTGTATTGGAAGGACTGCAACATCCAGATGCTTCGACTGCGATAGACTGAGGATGCGGGACCGCAATATCAACATCCGATTTCGGGAGAGTTTAATCAGGTCTTTGGCAGACAATGCCTCCTCAAATAGTTGAGCCAATATTGCAAAAGTTGGTTGGAGGTTTGCACAGCTTGAAAGGAATATAGCGTAGATATGTGTGTGTGTGTGTTTTACTTTCTTATCGATCTACTATGTTTGCAAAGAATAAGAGAACCCACAGGCTAATATGTAAGAAGTATCATACCAAAAATGTTATAATACAAAAATTATACTAAAAAATAATACAATAATAAAAAATCTCTTAAGGGCATTGAACCAGCAGCTAGATGTTATGACCACTTTCTATTGTTAGACGTAAAATAACGATAACAAGAAAAGGTGCGTTAATGGCGAACATACACTTAATTATTAAACCTTGCAGATCTAAATCCTTGTACTGCACTTGTTACTTATTCTATATAACACCTTCTTACATATAACATATTTTCCAGTTCGTAGTAACTGTGTTACTCAGAAGTATCTTCTGCTATAACCCATTTGACGGGAAAATTGTGGCATCTAGTAATATCCTGCCAATCCTGCAGGTGTTATATAAGAGTTTATGTATGTATTTATGTAACGCTTAAGACCAGGAAGTTATTCTGCTCGTGTGCGTAGTATATGTTGCCAGAACCCAATTTCAATATTGCAGTAAGTGTTGAGAAAATCTTTTATCGTTCCTCGTTCTTCGCGTAAATGAATTATTTGTTTTAACTGAAAACCTTGCATCGTTAAATCTCACCTAATTACTAGGAATCCGATGTGGACGTTGCATACGATCAATACGATGATATCCTCTAAATTTTTAAATTGGCAAAAAGCTTGCGAACAAGAACCCTTCATGTCCCTTCTACGGAGAGGAACGTCATGAGGATCTCTCAAATATACTCTCAAGAGTTAGTCTCAAACGTTCGACAGGAACAAGTAATCTGACTGACAAACAAACAAAACGAAAGTGTTAATCGGACATTGTTGCCAAGCGCTGTCTTGAAAACAACTGGATGCAGATCGTCAGTATTGTTGTTTCACGTTTAACACTCGCGTCGTTCAGTTATAGCCCGGCTCAATCGAATCCCTTTTGCACATCCTGCTGCTACACACCAACAGTATTCATATTAACAAGTAAAAAAACAAATTTACTCTCAATATCAACAATAAATAACCCCTTATCTTTGATTATAACATATTATACTAACTCTAATCTAGCCGGATTATAGTCGTGTGCTTCTTAAGTGATATCTTTCTTCCGACTTAGACAAAAATCAACAAATCCTACCGTTGAATTCTGGTATCTATGTGGAAAGTGTAGTATACTTATATGAGGTCACTTGACCGAGCCGTTCTATCAAGATTTAGAGCGAAACGAACGTTACGTTCTCGTTGGGTTGAGTCGCCCAGCGAAGCGTCATTCACGTGTCACGCCAGCTAGAGGTAAACGCAGAATTCACTAGTATAGCCCTGTCGCCGTCTGCATGCCTTCGGCCTTCCTTATCCTTCACTACTGTCCTTCTTCATTGCTCGGATGATCCTCCAAAGGTCTAAAGCTAAAGAGGCGCATCATCGCTTTACTTCTATGTGCCCACTTTCTTCACTAAGGTGGCGAGGACCTGGCATTCCGAAATACCGAAAGAGAGTCACGAAACACGTAAACGTAAACCGAGAGGTACCGAACATGCTGCTAGATTTTTTGGGTCGACTTGTCGAGATCATGCCTTGGCTGCCATGTGGATGAAGACTTAGACAACAGACACGTCATATAAAAAATGCGATCGACCGAGAGGATTATATACAAGACAAGGGAAGATATAGTACATGCTAATGTGCGACAACCCATAAGACCGAAGTGCCATCATCATCGTGTTCCCTAGGCAAACGAGTGAGCATACCAAGTATAGTGTGTACGTTTATAGAAGTAGGCTTAATACAGTAATGTTGATTTCGGTCGTATACTATTGGAAAAACCGGCCTATGCTTGACGTCGCTGAGGTAATGAATATGGTAATCGAGCAATCAGACATTTTACTTTCAATCCAACTAGAATGAAATTACGTCGGCGGTACATCGTGGTATAAATTTTATTTAAAATAAGAATAGCTCATGTAGTGCGTACGTAAACTTCCAGGAAACACTTTAAAGCTGCAGTATTTAGAAAGACACCAACGACATTATGAACGCCTTAGGCGAACAAACGTCATGAGGTTATAGAATAGGGTACGCCATAAGAAAACCTCAGAAATCGACAACAACGTTTCTAGTTTATAATGAACCCCAGTGGTTCAATAAAGAATAATTACTTTCTAATTGTTTTTGACATAAGCTTAACGAGATATGTATATTCCCATAATCACCTTAAGACGATCTTCGGTGTTACAACTGTATTGCCTAACTACGAATTATCTAAAACAATGGCGGATGGCCGAGTGCGTGCAGATTTTTGGAAGGGGTTTTCGCAGTCGTTGATTAGAGCTAAACATTATGACAACATTTCTAATTATAGCACACGCGTGACGCCTTGACGGGAACGAATTTGTCGAGAAAACCGCTCAATTCAAATGGAGTCAATTTGACTACATTTGAAAAATGTGTGCTCAACGGGCACATCTACTATTTTAGATCGCTCAGGGTTCATTGGGTCAGAGCTTTAAGGCTATTCACTGCATGAATGGTCACAATTGTATGTCATTTTCCAGCTCACCTGTCTCCTTTGCTAATTTCAATCTCACTTGGTGTTAAAACGAGCTCGGTTGTCTCAGCTTTTGATAGGTAGAAAAATTGTTAACGAATTACGACAAGAAATTGTATTTAGGATAGATTGTGAAAAGCAGGTTTATGGATCTGTTTTAGCGGGGGATTGTGTGATTTTTCATCCTTAGACTGTCCCACACAGTACAGCCGATGTACATATTAAAGAGCAAATTTAAGGTATAGGTCGTATAAATAGCATGGCATGATGAAATTTGCTGTTGGTGTTTTACACGGAAAATTCACGTGAAAATAAATGTATTATCTCCATCTCAGCGCACTGCTTCAAATACATAAAGGCTGTTTAATAATAAAGGTAGGCTGTTAATGGTATTACCGTTCTCAGTGTTCTAAAACCATTCCATCGATAAATCAGTATCACTCAGCCATCGTATACGTCCGTTACGGACTAACAAACAGTTCCGCCTAATAAACTGTAGTTTCAAATCGAGTTTTCTTGGATACACTTGAACCGCTCTACTATTGTCGCTACATACATAACGTTAGACTTAACAGCAGTAGCAGTGGTTTTTTTTAGCAGAAACAATCGGTTCCATTCGCACCATGGCACCTAGTGGCTCGCAAAGGCGTGACACGGGTGATAACAGCATGGTACGATTCCACCTTTTTGTCCCCGCTCATTTGCTCTTTCGCTAGCTAGCCTTTACCAGGCACGATGCCTTATGTAAAGCACAATACTTTAAGCGGAAGTTGTCAGTGTTTGGCGTTATATTTTTTTAAGTTTTTTTTAGTTCGCTTTTATCACAAGCGGTTTTTCCATATCTCGCTTTCCCGTTCTTGACTGAAACAGCGTAGTGAGTCTCGTTATAAAAGTGCTGGCTGAGCAACATCAATCTTTGTTGGGAAACCTCGGTTTTCTTGGGGCGGTTTTTCTTGCGGAGCTCCATCGGCACGAGGGCCATCGCTCTGTAAACTATATAGATGATCTATATACATATTCTGACTTATATCATTACATACATGCAGTTCGACGAACGCTAATGGACACTTCTCGTACGCGCACTCACGTATACAGGTTATATATGTATATAGTATACGTATTTATATATATATATATATATATATATATATATATATACTGTCTGGTGAACGAAAAGTCTTCGTAGCCGGAATATAAAATAAATTAATTTCATAGTTTGCCACATCGTAACAACTTTTTCAAAAAAAGAAGAGGAAATTAACGAACGTTGTTAATGGATCGAAAGCACTTTGGTATTACCGATTTATGTGCGCCAAAATTAAAAAAAAATAGGCATTGTAGATGTGAAATGTTTTCAAAGTGCCTTCGTGAACATAGCACTTTTTTCTGCCACCCCTTTCAGGAATATTGCTTTGTTCGTCATAATTTTTATAACTGTTTACGTTTGTTTGCATCAATTACTCGATGATATCAGGGCATATACTGATAGCTTTGTGGGCAAAAAGTCGCCATATTTACGTAGTTGTTCCGCCGTATGAGCTTGTTAGGGGTTTCATCAGCGAGACGACTTGGATTTAAAAAAATGTTTTTCCATATATATATACGTAGTTACCGTCGAATGCTTTGCAGACATAAAAAAGGTATCAATTGCTAGTAAGAAAAAAAATAGATCTTGAATCCAACAAGAGTGTAAGTCGGGCTTCACAACCATTGTTCAAGTGTTGCAATTTGTATTCGGCCGGGTCACATGGTCTAACAGCTGTAGGGAATAACACAGAGTCTGCAAATGACCGTGGCTGGCAGGGTCCCGCGGCTTATCTACCAGAAGAGTTAACCATGTGTTAAGCGTCTGCATGAACATTAAGTGTTAGCCTGACTACCTCCTACTTGGTGCCTACAACTCAAGCAGTATTTAACGATTCGTCTCATATAGGCCCTTCCAGCGATTATGGGACAGGCTCATCGAAGATTCTATGGCTCGACCCTTGACATATGAAGGAAGAAATATTTTGACACGTTCTTATGACATCTCGCTGCTTTCGCTAAAAGGCAAACGAGTCAAGAGTTTAGCGCGCACAGACCTCCAAAGAGTCAGTAAAGGCTACTCTTTTTCGTATACATATATGCCCTTGAGTACAGGCTTTTGTAGTTCCCGTTGTTTTATTGTTGTAATATTTCCTTTAACGCCATAACCCTTGTCGACTGCGGCCTTTCTTGTTCTGCAATTTTGTAAGAGCTTTCATCTCCTTTACATTCCAAATTCGTTCTTCCCATAGTTTAAAGATAAATGGTTGTACGTCAAATGGAATCTAATTATTTTAAATGGGAGAAAAACACTCGTCGTATCGAACGGCTTTCCAATGTCTAAAACAAAGCCAAAATAAGGGAAAAGATTTTATGACCCTGCACTGCACACCGAACCCCACGTTCAGAACTAACTCAGATCGAGAGCCCCTTGGGCCTAGCAAGCGCAATCTTCGCTTGTGGCTGTTAGCTGAACTGTAACGGGGTTTTAAAGATTGACGCCCGTTCAACGGCCTAATGTGTCTGATTCAATCGGTATAAAAAGGGCTGCTAGCTAAATAATCGTACATTTGTCTCCCACAGCGTCGGGCCTTTGGCGCTTCGCCGACGGAAAATTTATACAAATCTCGTGTAGGCCTGGATAGAAGATTTAAGGCGGTAGTAGATGAAACTGATCGCAAGTTACCAATTCCTTATTACCCATTATACAGTAAACTAAATGATAAAAAAAATCACACCATACATGTGAATCATGAAGCATAACTTTTGATTTTAACATTAGAGCAAGAGCTCGTATAGTAGGTAATAACTAGCTTCTCGATATTGCCTAGGAATTATCACCTAAATTCCTAAAAGAACTACCTAAATTAACACTAAGGTGAAGCAGACGCGAATAAACATATGCGTCTGAAGAAGGGGCCTGCATACCGCATAACTTCGAAGGACACAATCTTTAGCCTTCCCTACGCAGCAAAATAGTTTAAATTATAAACATTGTTGTTGTACGTTTCACTGTGGACCATGCCAAGTTTGAGCTACGGAGCCGTCTGACTAGTTTCTTCCGACTCAAGTTTCCGACCCGTTTGCATCTTGGTAAGACCCTTCTTCTGGCAAAATCTTTAGATCGAGATCCTTATATTGTGCCGCGTTTAAGCCTAAGTCTAAAGTATAAGTGTTTGAATGAAGTATGTTATTTAAAATGACATTATTTTTCAACAAAGTTTTTATCGCGCGTAGTTAGTTAAAACGAAACTCAAGTGGCCACATATTGAAAGTTTCTATGCTGAGAAGCTACAACGTGGAACTAACTACACGGCTGCCGCTACCGGCAATAAATTCTGGAAAACGTACAGCACCATAAATTGACAATAGATGATGTTTTTTTGCCTCGAAGCAGTACTGTCTCTGTGACTTCGACAACTTCAATCAGTAAAGCCACATGTTAAACATCGTAAAAAAATTCCTTGTGAGGATACAACTAAAAGACCATCTAACCAGTCTACTAGTGAGAGCAGTTTCTAGTTGGTTTGCAGGTTCGGAAGAGAGATAGAGGAGAAGCTAGGCGTATGCTTCTGTATCGGTTAAGCTTTTTCTGTTATTCGGTATACAGAGTGAGCTGAAGGTTGGAAATAAAATTCTTCGATGGTTAGGCAGTCTATCCACTGGTTTTCTCCAGCTAGAAAAACGACTTCTAGGTCGCTCGATGAGCTTTCGATGCGATATACAGGAGCATTATTCATACAAATCGAATCAGCTTAGCAAAAAAATAAACTAGAATAAAGCATATTGGAGCTACGACGTATCCGTATAACACGTTTTAGCGTTTTAAGAATTCTAATGTGACGTTTATAGCTGCCGTCATTATTGGTTCGACAGGAATATCGCTACATACTACGATACATACATGACAGTACGTCAAAAAAAAGCAGATGGTATTACAGGCGCTTATGTTCATAATTCAGTTAATTTTAATTACACTCATTGTATATTACTGAGATTGAGTGTAGTAAGTTCTTTGAAAAAGGTCTGCATTGAATGAGAAGCATTAGTTGGATAATGGTAGCATCTCGCTAATATCTGGTAATGATTTTCCAAGTAATTGACAACTCTCAGTGTAATATAAACAACGTAAGATCTAGTAGCTACTCGTAACAATAAACGGTCCACGAACATAACGTCTAAGTTATCCAAAGAGATTTGTAAAAAGCATTTTGTTTGCAAACACATTCAGAGTTTTTGACAGAGCACCATCCTTACGTGGGCGTTAATAGTCAAAAGATTAGTCAAGCAACAGCGTCAGGTTTCCGAGTAATTAGTAAATAAAGAACGAAACTAGTAGTCTTCGTTTGTATGCAGTCGCTCATTTGGCAACGTCAAATTTTCATCAGTGCAGATACGAACGCCGATGTCTGATTTAAATGCTGGCTTATTCGTACTCACTCGTGTTCTCCCCTGTCGTCAGGTGCCAGCTGTCCTAGCGTTGCACAGGCCCGTACGACCTACACGGTATGTATTGGCAGGTAGCAACAGGCTTAGGACTCCCGAAAAATTTCGCATATACGTCAATACGTATAGATGTGTGCTTTTTACAGTAGCAGCAGTAGATTCTAAACTTCAGGCTCTGCATATCGAGTAGAAAAATTACAAATTGACATTACTTCTACAGCATGAAACGGTCCACAAGGCCGGATAACGCACCAGAAGTCAGCGGGTAAAGAAGAACGCAAGAGTGTGAACGCTGCAGTCTTTCGGCCGATGGCCCTTGGCACCACAGTGTTTTAACGGTGTTCCTCTGGAAGGGGCAAACCGATCGGGCATTTGCCTTGCCTGACGTCGCCTCTTCCCCAATCATAAGGGAATATAGGTAGCAATTTGCTACCGGTCTCCTGTCGATGTCTTCGTTTCCGAAAGGCTAGAACGAAGATACATAGAGATCGCTTACTTTCACTGTTGGACCGAAGTATGCGAATGAAGCCCGCGTTGAGGTCGGAGAGGGACCTAGCAGAGAAAGAAACGAGTTATTCTATTCTATCCGACGCGGGAATCGTAATGCGGGAAAGACGAGTCCATTACGGAAAACAATATATTCTCCAACCATATGTTGGATTTGCAATTCCTATAGCCATTGTGATAATATAGCGGAAGACTATTCAATTCACTTGAACGAAGCAACTACGCTCCTTGTTTGGTTCAGGGTTGACATCGCTGTCATCATCGCCATCCTATTCATTGATCTGTTTTATCATTGCTATATAACATCGTATCAGACTGATCCAACAGGTCACTTACATTCAACAGTGATACAGGCACTTATACCTCCTATAGGGCGTAATGAACACTGCAGTTTATAGGGTGACGAATAAGATCCCGCAATAGTGGTCCGCAAAAGAGTCACTTCCCTATTCCTAGAGAGGGTAACACAGAAGAGATCCTGATTTCGATTGGAAAAATTCATATGTTATCGGGGGAGCATTTTTAGTGCTAAACCCAACGCATAACGCATTTCTTTCGTCTCTCAAATGAAAGTAGTGCGAACCTTATCTCTGTAATAATGCAATGGTAAAATATTTTCTCGCTATCTTTTTGAATGTCAACCCATGCATACTTTGGAGCACATGGAGAATACGATATATATTGTCTTTATGTGGAACTTCTCTGTGATCACAAATAAATATTGAAAAGTTTCTAATAAATCCTGGGCGGGACACATCATGGCTATATATATATAGATAAAATATGCGTCTGTTTGTAAACGCTAAATAACCTTCTTCAAACAATTAACCATCATAACAATATAATAGACAGTAAAATCTCATTTTGCGCATACACAAGTGTCAAAGAAGTTAAGACACCTTAAGTTAGTAGACACCACATTTCTGTATTGTGACTGAAAATTATTTTCATCGACGTTACCTTCTTCCACTGTTAAGGGGTTAGACCTCACATGTACACATTAATTAGTTAAGTACCTCGATCAAATTATCTGATTCATCTATACATGTTACATTATTCCTACACAGGTATTCTTCAAAGAGTCAAAAACGAATTCTAAAAATTAGAATTAAAGACAAGTAGAAATTATAAGTGCGTCAATGCTGGTGATGACTTGGATTGATGGGTTCGCATGTATAAGGCTTTTTTTTTGCATCATGTCGATTAATTATTTCAGTTAGCGGGCCGCAAACAAATTAGACGCAAGCGGAGCCCCGGTCCGATGGGACGCATTGAAATGGTTTACATCTGCCTATTTTTGGATGCTGCCTATCCTTTTCGTACGCTACTGTTTAACAAAAATTTATAATGTACGCCAACGTGCCTCGAATGTCTTTGTTTTTTTCTGTTACATAAGATTATATCCATTACGCAAACGAACAGAGTCTTTTCTAGTAAGGGACTAAGACCGGGTAACATTGGCGTGATTGCGACCGGACTATACGTTCATCGTTGGTCCTTAGTATAAAATACTAAGCAGCAATGACGCATCGCAAGAGATTGATTATCGATCTTACTTTGTAAGGAACGAGGTAATAAATAATTTCTTTTTTATGTTCATGCTACAGGAAAAAGTACGTTCGGTAGAATTACGTCCAGTGTCCGCCACTGAGACGGGGTCACGAGACAGAGCATCAGAATGACCAACGTGTTCCTTTAGACTCTGAAGGATACACTGCGTCGTAAATTACCTCCTCGGTTCCTGCCTGAACGCAACGGCTTCATTTTACTCGTAGCGCGCAACAGAAAAATTATGAGCATTGTTAGGAGGGCAAATCGCCTACCACACGGATATTATGGCCTATGTATTTACATAAATACTCACATCCGCTGGATGCTCAGCTTGCTCGAGTTGTTGCGCAATGCTTTCTTTCGTATAGTTGCTAGACATAACCCAGACTCGACCTAGCATTGTTTCGTGGATAAACGTTCATTTCCGTCCGACGTGTTTCGGCCGCTTAAACTGAACCCATATATAGGCGAAAAAATA
Source organism: Varroa jacobsoni (assembly GCF_002532875.2). Classification (NCBI taxonomy): domain Eukaryota; kingdom Metazoa; phylum Arthropoda; class Arachnida; order Mesostigmata; family Varroidae; genus Varroa; species Varroa jacobsoni. The sequence goes on along the minus strand of NW_019214423.1, from coordinate 67,769 downwards.
CCAGGAAGATTGGAACCGTCTGTCATGGCGCTGGTACGCTCAACAGCCATTTTGCCACCGGAGTGGCAAAGGAATCGAGATGAGATAAACTTGATGCGAAAGAAAAGCCTTTAGTTAATTAGTATCTTCATGCTGGCATCAGTCACGGCTTTGGAACATTATACAGCCTAGCATTTTCGTTTTCAGGCCACGATTCCCATTGAAACGATAGACGACTGATCAATGTTTCCAAGCGAAAATAAACACCAATCGGTTTTTGGTCAGAGGAATTCGTACCCATTTATGCCTTATCCTAGAAATTGCCAGAAACCACTTTCACAGTTGAGCTAGGCCGAAAAACAAACCTTATAGTTCGAGTTTTACGTCAAGCATTCCATTAATAAATCATGCTAATAATCCTGTCTGGGCTAAGTGGACTTGGGCAAATTTCTAAAACCCTACGGAAATATTTACAGTATCAACATTTACGTATATGCTATAGATGCTTAATGAGGCAAAAATTCGATTTATTACGAATGAAGAGCGCGTCACGGGTTGTAACATAGGTTAGTAAAACTCCAGACCTGATACTAAGGTATATCGTACGAGTCGAAGGATCAATGATTTCTAGCATTTCATCAATAAGAAGACTCACTCAAGTTGGTCTGGAGTAAGTAGATCTTCGTCCAGAACACTCGATGAAGAATGGAACTGAAGTCAGGTTTATATACAAAGCATTTCTTAAAAGTAACTTGAAGTCACAAGTTAATGCAACAACACCAATGTTCTATTAGTCTGAAGCATTTTATTATACTGCTGACTATTGCATTGTACAAGCGTTACGAATGTATCAATATTTTTTTTTTTATAGAGAAAACCACTACCAACTAAACATTGCGACTTTTCCATGGATGATTTTTTTACCGTTGAGCCGAAACAAGAGAACCATTTGGAAAACGGCGGAAAATATTTGAATACGAGTTTTAGGCTTTGCATTTATATGCACACATCGCTTTTGCCGTAGATAATGAAATGAGGATCACTCATTACTGGCTTCAGGTTATACCATCATAGATCTATGCAATACGAGGTAATTCGTGCACTGTTAATCAACCGCGCTACTGGGCAAAATCTCTCATTACCATTGACAAGCTTGACTCTTGTGCGCAGAGATTGGCCAGCAAAAATATCCGGGTGCCATAAATCACTTACGTTGACTTGAAAAGTGACAAACTTGTCGGCTCAACTTCAAAAAGTAAATGTCTCTGTAAACGAAGTTAAAAATAGATCTTTTTGAGAAAAGGAGATTCAGCCTGGAACAATAAAAAGTCCAACGAACAGAAATAGATAAGTAACTACAAAGGACTAGCTTCTCTCGTTTCCTGACATCGTCGCCTTAAATAAAATATTGAAACGGAGTGGTAGGCCTTTAAAAATAGTTGTTTTTAGCAAAAGCAGTCAATTCGAATCGGACCGCACGACGGCTCATTGGGGGCTCACACTAAAATGTGAGCCGCTTAACTGTCATCTCCTCAACTATTTTAATCTCAACTAATGTCGTAACTGTTTACTATACAATAAAACACTTAATCATGTTAGAAAGAGATGGATTCATCGTAGATATCAAAATAATCCACAAATAAAGGAGAGTACGCGCGTAACCATCCGAGCTGAAATCAATTTATTTACGATGGACGAATGTCACTACATTAAATATGTGACCATAAAATAATGCTAGGAACCAAGACAATCAGTGCCCTTCCTACTTCCTCACGACTTCATTTCATATTTACATGACTCTATGCAGCAGTATACCCGGTTGACATATATATATATATATACGTCTTACGCGAGGTGCGCCCATTTTTTTCGACGACCCAGGTATGACACGAAAAGTCGACCGCCCAAATTGACGCACTGCTGGCAGCCGATAGCAAATAGAGAGATTATAGTATGAATTATAAAATAGAAAAGCGAAATGATCAATCATGGCCATTACGTCGATTACAAATTGCTTGTGTAGTTCATAGTGGCAGCTTGCTCATCACTGCTGCGGCTAAACAAGCATATACAGTGCTTCTTTCAAGCTTAATTAAATTTTCAATATTGTCATTTTTTTGGTATTCTTAAGCCGGTCAGTCATAGATAGGGTCAAGTATTATTCGCTCTGACGAACTGCATGAGTTAGCTTTTTTACTTGGTACTTGGCCAAAAGGCCGGAAACAGCCTGCCGTCAGCGTGGTGCCTTGGCCGGTTTAACCTATCGCTGAAAAGTAGCATCTACACTGGACAACGTTTATGGTAAAATATTGTAAAGAAAGTTTCTAGTAACACTATTTGCCTGTAAACAATACGTATCGTAGAAAATTTCAGGCCACTTAGTAATACTGCGTACACAGGACGTTCCATAGGGGTTTGGTACTAATGGCCACTGTCGTGAAGGTTACTGAATCGTTATAGTGAAACAAAAAGCCTAAAATAACAGAGTCATGTATTCGCCATTTGTAACTTGCTCGGGATCGAACTAATACATTCGGCAATAGGATTGACCGCTTCACTTACGCAGGCGCTCATAATTGACAGCGCGATATAATCGTTGCAATTTCAAATGAACTGGACTAACAAGTTCCAGCTTAGCCCTCTTCCGAATGGCTACTTCGCATTGGGTCTGGGCGGTAGGCGAAATTCATAGATCCTCTGCCGCGCCGGTTCGTAGAATGTTTAATGCACTAAAAATGTTTCAGTAGGAATAGTCTTATGCAGTCTAGTATTGTTGTGCATGATGTACATCACAAATAACGCTATAACATCGATCCTCTCATTCCTATAATTTTCGCTGCCTCGGCGTGTTCTTTATGGTTTTTATAACCTCAATGTTATTGTTCCTGGGTCGTAAACTTTACACCGATAACCGCTCAATGTGTTCACTAGCAAATGAACGAACTTCCTAAGATTATCAGTCAATGTCTATTTACTAATGTCTATGTGAATACAAAGTTCCCTTGACTTATACCTCGTCCAGGACTCGTTATTATCGTTAGCTAAGATATGTTCATGTTAGTTATTTCGTTAACAAATTAAAAACCCATAATCTAACCTATAACGATGGCGGAAAGGGTTCTGCTCGACTGAGAAAATTGTCGTTTATATATTATATATTACAAAACAATAGTACATAGACGTATTTCTTCGTCTCTATGCGTGGACAGCTGAAGGATGATTTGATGGGAAATTAAATGTTTGCATACGCAGATCGGAGCGGAGCCCCGTCTTTCTGATACACCATAGAAGCCTACATCTTGACGTACAACGGAACTGCAGCTTGCGGCTCCTCGTCTGTCTCACTAACGCCATGGCAGGAAGATGTCAAACTTACATTATATAGGAAACAGTTCAATTCGGAACTCATCGACGCTTGCTTGAACAATAGGCGGAACTCACCATATAACCATCAATTATCTTCGTTCTTCAGGTTAAAGCCGGAAATCGTCCAGCTGCAAAGAAAAAAATGGCAACTTCACTTTTGTCTCTCAGTTACCTGGCTAAACGAGCCAGCAATTGTCCTGGTGCACGTAATAATAGAAACATTTCGTGACTTTTATGCGCAGCCAACTCATGGATCTGTGTTTATCGGTTGTCTTTTCGAATTTATTACATTACTGTTCCCTTTCCGAGTGCCCTATTTTTATGGAAGCACTGCCACGATCCGCCAATAGTGGTCGTATTTGCTGCTTGGAATATAAAAAAAAGTCGGGAATGTTTCGGACGCTAACGTTGGATGCGTCAGTCCGTCAGGTAGAACGACGCAGGATTGCATGACTAGTGTCAGACTAAAGATTTCGGAGTATCCTTGAGAATCATGATTTCTATGTGCATATGCATCGAGTGTACAGAAGAGGTAAAATCAATAAACGGGCATTTTTTTCATTTAAACTCACTATTCAAATTCATCGTGGAACAATTCATTATATAGTGTCAGCTACGTTCCAAATTCATTGCCACCGTCCCGTTTGATGCGTGATTCCCATACGATTTTATTTTTTTTTGTTTGTCTGAAAAAAACCCGTAAACACGCTCCTACCACACGAACGTATCCCGTATTTAAGGTGCACCATATCATATAACGGTCGCAACCGTCGATCCAGCTGCGCGGGCAACGCCCCCTACTCGTCGCAAGCCTCGCGCGTTCCCCAGCCACTAAATCAACGAGAAGTAAAGAGCAAGAAAGGGCGTTCTACTTCGCCAAGCGACGCACCGAGTGTTAGCTGCGGCCATAACAGTAGCACGGGTGCCGATGCGTATGTATATTGGTTGATACTTAGCACATCTAACCTCAATAGTACACGTAATCTAGATGGCGTCCGCCCTTTTCATGTTCAACATTATACAGCTTTTTCTTCAGCAGCCCCGCTAGCAGTTTGTCACGAGATCACAGTATCAGTGTTATACGCTATAGCTTGCGGTAAATGCTTCTGCCGTTCTCTTTGTCGTGATAGGAATACTTCATTTGCGTTGGTAACATGTATCACATGGAACAATCAGTTGATGTCACTCCCCGAATACTATCTTCTAGAGCGAAACCCACTCACCTGAGTGATGTGGGAACCGTAGCCAAACTACAGCTGATATTTAGAGACTCATTTATCTAAGGTATCACACGCATCCATGAAGCTTAATAAGTCAGAACTTAGGCAAACGTATTGTGAGCAATTACGTTTTTTTTTTTTAATCTAATTTGCCCTTGCTTCTCATGTAATTAGATGCATCTTTCTATTACTACTATATTATAAGTTGGCTAGCCTTGCAATATATAGCACATAGTTGTTTGGAAGATTAATACTGAGATAGATGAGAAATGTACATATAACTTCTGTTTTAGTAGTCGATAATGTATGTCGGTATAGCCAATTGAGCCACCTGAGAAGAGCTCGAATCAGTCTTGTGCTTTGTCAAGTACCATATTTCTCATGCGAACCAAATTATACATACGAACTGCTCCTGAAGTTCTTGTCTTCCTCCGCAGACAGCTTTGTGTACTTATAATGCATCGATAAACAGAAATCTATAACTACTACTATCACTACTAATGACAACATTTACTTCGCAACACATTCTTGTCGACTTAGGCAGGTTATCATTACAGATCCAGCATCTTCTATGGCAGCGAGTTGATATCGTCAGACTCGCCGGACCCACCAAGACTCTCGACGGCGCAAAAGGTCACTTTTTAATCCAACTGTAACAGCACTGCCAGCAGCGTCCACTGCCCCAGTAGGTGTCCCCCTATACGAGCATTTCGTTCAGCGGTTACAGCGGACGAAACAGCCAAAACTATCCTAAATGACGAGGGATTCGGAGACACACATACATATGTATATATATATATCCATACATAAAGAAAGAGGGGAAGAGGTAGAGAGAGGGAGGAGGGGTTTGATGGAGAAAAGAACAGGGAAGCAGATCAAGCTTTCGGCGCACCCTAGATAGACACGGTAGAATAGGTGAGGCAGAGTCTACCGATATTCACCCATTTTCAACTACTGCAGCTAACATTTCACAGATTTATTATTTAATAAAGTCGGCCTTCTGTGTAGGTTTCCGCTCTTACTTAGCCCGATGGTGTAAAACGTTTAGGTTGGCTTCTACCTATGTTCAGGAGTAAATGACACCGATCAAGTCTTGTGGTGTTATTACCTTTTACTGCTTCTGCTTGAGTTTAACGGCACAATTCGAAGCATTGTTTCCGTCGGCACGCTAAATTCAACCTCTAAGATGCGCGTCGAAACACAAGGACAGCAAAAAGTACACTTTGCACCTTTCTAATGCATTCTAGAATTTTTAGAGCGAGCCACTTGTGTGCCTCCGTTCTGGTATGTAAGAATTCGGTTTTGTCCTTACACAAGCCGCAGCCTAATCACTATGCTATAAACGGTCGATCTCTGGCCGTAAAGAGGTGTTTTTCCAATAGCTGGTTTTCGTTCAGTTCTGAAGACGTATCTCTTATCTCGAAAGGGATGAATTTGTGGTGTTAGCCTAAAAACAACCAACTTCCTCTAGTACTCGAAACTGCGGATGAAGGCATAATATAATAATAAGTGTATTCAGAAACGGTCTGCAAAAAAATGAGGGTTCAAAATTAAAGGGAATTTGGTAGGTTTGTAATTCCTATCCATATGTCATATAACCTGAAGATTCAACAAGTGCCAGATGGCGTTCGTAAAATGTAATAGGTACAACGATAAATTAACTAATACTAAAAGAAAGATGCAATACGTATTGGTTGGTACACGTTAAAGGGTGTGGAGCCCACAAATGATCTCGGCTTCTGTTAGTCGTAAGGCCAGTTGTTTCGCCTGCTGCCAAACTTCGGACATTTTCAACCGTGAATACGTTAGCTGTTACTTAGACATAGTTGTCCTCGTAACACAACATTTTCATGCGTCATTGCTTGTGTAACGCCATACTGCCAATTCCTTTTTTTTTTTTTTTTTGTGTAGAAGGTATTTTGTTCCTCTAGACCTGAAAAAAGCTATGAAAAAATAACTTCTACGGATTAGATTGATTCACGTATCTATGTGCTTCATCAACTTTAGATTAGTAATACGTACGATCAAGCGGTGACGTTTGTGTTGGCTAAAGTCTGCCGAGCTACTTTATGTCAGTAAGAAATTTAACGTGGATAGGTTCAATCTGTTTAGTGGATTATGGCAGCGTGCCAAGAAAACCCTGGGGCTCACATCTACTGTTTAGCTAATGTGAGGCCACACGTTTCTTTTCAGTATTAAGTCATTCAACGTTGACGCAGAAGGGATAATTTTATTAATATATGCGACGGAAGTGTTCTGTAATGTTTCGTTTCGTCTCCCGTTCATTTTTATGGAAAAAAAAAAAAACAGGAAACAACCGGCAATTTCTCAGAATACCACCTTGGAAAGAATACAGTGAAATCAAGATACTTTGATTTCGAGTGCAGTCTGGCGCGTAGGTTGCTTTGCCTCGCTATTTTTGAAAGTAGATGAATAGTTTGGCCGTCGTGATAGTCCACTGATTCTGATGTCCACTGATGACATAGACAACGTTAGACACATGATCAGATATTAAATCAAAGGCTTCTTTACGTCGTTTTGTCGCTTTTACTTATGTTTATGCAAAGCCTGTATTTATCACAATGTAAGTACCGAGCTGTTCATTTATATTCTGTCGTTGGCATCAAACGCCGTTCCTTTTAACAAACTTGCTATAACTAAAACTAGTGTTGTAGTTTTCCCCATTCAAGCGAACATTGGCCGCAGTCTAATTTTCTCGGACTAAATCAAGCGTCAGCCAAACTAAAAATTTACAATTTACCTTGAAAGTGACGGTCAAAGTTGCGTCCATTTTTTTTGCGAACTTTTTTGAAAAGTTACGAATAACGTTATCATCAAATAAACCGGAAAATGTTCCATGACCAGTTTTACCTGTAAATACTGCTTGACGCTATTAAAAATTTACGTGGAGATTTAAGAAAAAGTATTTCAAAAGTAGCCCGTGGGTAGTTTAGGTCCCAATAGGCCCCTGTAGTCGCGGGAAATTACGGTCGTATTGAATGGTTGCAACCATCAGGAAAGCCATTTGAAGCATATAAAGAAAGAAATTATTAAGATACCTGTTTCTGACTATATATAGATGTAGAAAAAAACATAACGAAAAATCACAGTATTTAAAAGTTGCATCCTGTATAGTATAGTATAGAAACGATCCACTGGTACGAATACGATTTGTTCTTATATAGTAATAACGGCCGGAATGCTGAAAATTAATTATATTATTAATTAATAATAGTGAGCAGATTTCAAATAATAAACCATACCACCGCTTACTAACGGTGTATTATAGTCTAATACTAAAAAAAAAAACTGAATTTTTTTGATAAAATATTGCTTAATTCAGGTAATAGATATAATGAACAGAATAAACTTGAAGGTTTACAGAAAAAAAAAAAAAAAAAAACGTTAAATATACAGAAATTGCCATAAGGGACCGGTTTCCGCTCATTATGCCTGCCTTAGCGATTCAACAAGAAGGCTAACTGAAGTATTTACTAAGAAGCTGTTTTTACCGCATTAACAAATCTAGAAATTATAGTTATCTCAAAGTACATGTATCTGTACGCCAAAACCAATTTCGCACGTTATAACCTTGGCATAGCAATTCGTGACTTTTCCTCACAGACGCTAAGTTAGTGGTTTAAAATACCTACTTTTTGTTTTTTTTTCTTTTTACTACGGTTAGTTGTTTTTCATGTCTATTCTTTAGGCATTTCAAGGTGTGTCTTATTTGAATTGCGGAATCTGGTAAAATACCGATAGCCTAGAAAGGTTACAAATAATATAGATGACACAGACAAGAATAATAAAATAGATTATCTGTGTGAATACAACATTGATTTAATCTGGACTACTGGTTAAAACTTGTTCTATCCAAACGATTTAATAATGTTACTTGGCACTCGGCGGCAAAGTTCTGCTCATCGATGCTATATCAGGACCCATTATATAGTCTGATTATTTTCTGCTTGACGACGCATGGAAAAGCGTGCAAAATATAGAAGATGCCGCCTCCCCCCCCCAACTTTTTGCGCAGCACGCGCATGTTTCATTGTAGCACTGCATATCTTACCTCGAGCCGGATTACCTCTTCCACCTTGGTAGGGATTTAAAAAGCATAGTTAAAGCCTAAAAGTCAACAGACGACTGATTTTCTGCGCTATTGGGTCTATAGACTTCGCGCTTACTATAGGAGACAAACGTCGGACAGCGTAATTACAATGTACATATCTCTATTAACTACAAGGCAAGATTGCGCTCTTCTCTAACAAATTCGTTCGAGAAGTAACTGCTAGAATAACATTAACGAGGTAGGCACACTTCTAGACGCAGCCCTACGTGATAATAAAGCGGAGGCTGCGAAACCATAGTATTTTGACGTTGGCGTTCTTATGCAAGGATAGGTTTACCAAAGGAGCGTAGAAACCGCTTCTAATTTGCTAACAAAAAAGAACACCGAATATAGCTGCAGAAGACACTTTTGAAGAAATATATAAGTGGAGTATCATGACGATGCAACGATCAGGAAGATGATGGAGAAAGTGGAACATTGTAACCCAACACAGCTAGATTTTTTTTGACCCGACTTACGTTTATGACTACATATGGAGCATATAATTTGATTAGTGGTTGTTGACCGAAGCCCAAATGAACTTGGTTTTAATTATTCCCGTTATGTAATCCGAGTTCTAATCTAACCATGCTAACTAATAGTAAATTAAATTAAATTAAATTAGACCACAAATAATCACCTGGATTAAAAACACGATATATCTCATTGCTTACAATGGATTTTAAATGGAAATGCTTACGCCTTGCAACAGTTTCATTATATTGCCGTCGGCATGCAGATTCACGTAAACCGCTATTCATTTCGCCTTCAGCTTGTCCTTTTACCTTCGTTCTGCTGAAACATGTAAACGTTAAGATTTCTTTTAATCGAGTCGATTTTAAACCAGATATCTGGAACCGTCATTTCCCGTTTCTGTTTGTCGAAAACAGTACCTAAGTACAAACCGTCCATGGACTGTTTTGCTGACCAGCCCAGATTTCAAGGTCAGTTAGAACATGATCAGAAAGAGGCTGTCCACCAAAAAATATCAGCTTCGAACAGCAACACACTTCTATTCTGCAAACGTTATTAACGGTTGGCCCAAATTGTAATTGAAATCTGTTAAAATCTCCATGGATAACGAGAAACACTGGGTAATTTCGGCAACCACATATTGTTTTCGTGGATTTGCACTACGTCAAAATGCAAAAATTGTATCTGGCCAACTTATCAGATAGCTGGCATATATTTGTCTATGTTGATGCATCCATGTCCACCTTTTTTTGAACCATTTCAGAGTGAAGTCGCTCTTAACAAACGAAATCGCCCATTGATTTTTATTAAAACTAGACGTTTCAATACCTCCCGGCCGAGTCTAGTTACTCAAAAAAAAAGGCTAATTTTACTCATGTATGTTCAGACGGGTTATACCATAAGTCGCAGTGCATGTGAGTGTGCTGGGTGCCAGTTAGTGTACCGGTAGAACGTCGTATCAGGAGCACTACAAGTTGCAGGAAACTGGACATCGTGAAAGCTCATCATATGGATACATCAAATCGTATTCGGTGCTAGATGCATCTAACTGATGGATGGCTGTTTGGTCCTAAGTTCTGTTTTGTGTCCATTGGGACTCAAGGTAGCGAAAGCCGGTTCATCGAGTACAATTTTACTCCGCTGATAGCATACCGTGTCGAATATTTTTGTAGTGTTACAGCCTGCCAGAACTTAGTTTGTTATAATATTCCATAAAGTACTGCAGATACACGGCCTTATTGGTCCTGATGGAAAAAACAACCCAGACCCTTATAGAGAAGAGAGGAGTTAGGCGGAAAATAAGAATTCAATTTCGATACAGCTAGTAGAAGTATACAGCGCACATGCTTTTGATAGAGACAACACATGCATGTATACTCATGTTAAGGCATACGGATGATGTACACACATAATGTTAGCGAGCTATTAAAAATAGGTAAGCAAAGGTTAGAAGCTGCTAAATCCGTAGCACATGTAATGATTCAAGTTACCACGTGTTAGGCAGCCCGTTTTTTTGTATAGAATTTGAGTGATACAGCTCACGTACTACCTGCAACATTAGAACATAGTTTCCATCTTATTAGGCCATTCGTGAGGCTCTACCGGTTGGACTTCTTCCCGTCGAGATTTTAACTCATTAAGTCTCTCTGTCAAGGTTCACTCCAAATCCGACCAGATCTCCGTTTGGTTGAAGGGCCACTAGGAGGTAGTGGCTAGCGCCACCGGTTCATCGAGGCGAAGTCACATTGGTCAGGTTCAGCTCCCCAGATAAGGTCGCTGCGCGGGGGGTATGATTTAAGCACCCTCAGAACCTGAAAAAGCATTTTCTGTCGTGTTGTTCAGTCGTAGCTTTATAAGCCGCACTTGTGCTCCATAGGAAGGTAAAAACAAAGGCTTTGCTAAAATTTCACCTGTCCCTCGGCACCTTCGTGGTCGAATGATGAAAAATATAAAGACCCTCATGTCGTTTCCTAAAGATAATCTCCTTTCTCCTGTTATATATCATTCTCCGGTGTGGGTAAGCACCCTACAAATAAACAGCGTGTCGTGTGCCGTATCTTTCAGACCTGCAATGCAAAAGGCACAGATGTATGACAAGGCCTGACCAACCTTGTTAAGACAGTTTTGAACAGTTTCGTGACCTGTGATAAGTTGTGTAAGGTAGTAAATATATTATATTATAATTATATAATAATATAATACATTATAAATATTTTATATAATTATAATATAATATATATAAATTCCCGATGGAGAATTCATTTACTACCTTGCACAACTTATCACGGGTCACGAAACTGTTCACAACTGTCTTAACAAGGTTGGTCAGGTCTTGTCATACATCTGTGCCCTTTGCATTGCGGGTCTGAAAGATATGGCATACGACACGCTATTGATTTATAGGGCGCTTACTTACTTATATATATATATATATATATATGAAATCCGGAACTCTATGTTAGGGATAATGTCTTTTAGTGCCGCTCCCGGACCCAAATTAGGCATTGCCTCTCATTCTTTCTCTTGCCACATGTTCGAGATTTTGGTTTTTGCATCGTCCATCGGATCGTGATAAAGCGTCCGCCTTTTTTAATTTTCAGAGGTAAGGCAGGCTGTCTGCGCATGAGGCCGCATTTGTGCTAACCGTGATAGGCTTGGATTGGAACCCCAAGCGCAAAGATTGGTGGCGCGTTTTCTTATTTTTCTTCTTGTAGCTTCTTATCCTTACCCCCGATAGGTTTAGTTAATGTTTCAACAGGTATTTTGAAGAGTGCACCTCTACCGTGGTCCATAAATGTTTGGCAATATTATGGCAATTCCCATGGAGGCTCTAGCCGCTCTTGTGACGGCTCGCTTATTTGTAATGCGCTCCTATCACTGCGTGCAACCGAGCTGAATACGCAGATATTTCACCGTTTTTACCAGATTTATTTTTGTTCGGTCGAAAGTCAATAGTTTCTCATCTATATCAGGGTTTCTTTCAAAATCCGGTTTGCTCTTCTTTAGAATTCCTCTACCGTTTGGGCTTGAACTATGACAGCAAGGTAATAGGCATAAACAATGATTTTCTAATATTAGCACCACCCCATATACCAAAATACGTTGGACTCAGGATAGACCCTTACGGAAGTTCTGCTGTCATGCAATCTACAGCGACCATGTCAATGAGGTCCTCAAGAGCGTCTTTGTAACTCCGGTGCATTAGACGGTTTGGCTCGTCTTCCCGAGTGCAGTACCTTTCCCCTAGTAACAGCTGGGATCTCTCCTTCAGAATCCAGGTCTATAATCTTAGCTTGATTAAACGGCTAGTGAGATCAGAACAGAAACTTCAGCACCTTTATTTTCTTCTGACAGAATACACTTCTTCGTCGTACTCGCTTCCTTTCATGTAAGCTTCTAAGGGCAGCTTCATGGGTCTTACGGGAAGCTTCTCCAACAGTTGTTTTTGCTATCCCTGACCTTTACCATTGTTGCAACAGAAAGCGCGATTTAAAACTATAATAGCAGATGTTACATAAATGTCCGCGGACACTTTCGTAACCCGACTGGAATTGCCATTTTAGAAAAGTTCTATAAACATGTTGGTCTGTGATTTTGGATGACCCTGAGCTTACCACATAAAAATATACCTCAGACTTACTTGATAGATCTACTAGTAAAATATTGAAATAAGCAAAAAAAACAGCAATAGATTTGGTCGACTTGCCGGTCCGCAAGGCCTGTACAAACTAAGGCGTGCTTACATAGGTAGAAAGGATTTGCTCCCTTACCAGCAGCTTATAGTTTGAGAACTTGGTTAAACTATAATCCGCGAAATGTGTACACTATAGTAACTCGTACTTTCGTACCTTTTCAGATACTGCGTAGGCACATGCAACAGTAAACGTCAGGTAAAATGCTAATAATCCTATGATGATAGAATTGTCAACAAACTATTATATATATATATATATATATAGAGGTTTATTGAAAACTCACCTGAGTAGTTTGTTGTGGCAGAATTTAGTTGTTTGTGGTATTTTGTACGACCCAGGGTCATCGGGTTCGTTATTCTTGCAAATAACGTTGAAATAGTACAGATTGGCCCAAAATTGGTGACAATAAAACATAAGTGGACAAATTAATATAGAGCATAGTTAACTAACTAAATGATAAATCTATAATACTTTTTAGCTCCTAATGAGCTGCGTAGCCATATAAGAACTGAAGTAAATCGGTCACTGACTGGCTCCAAAAGGCCAGGCAGGCACGCAGGCAGGCATTAGTAAAGACATAGCTGCCCGAGCCACCCTAGAGGTATAAACCAGAAACAAATTTCACGGTCCGCTTGTTTCATTATTAGGAAATATAATAATTCTAAGAACATCAACTGAACACCTTATACGAAGCAAGGCTTAGAAACGTCCTGCTAACCATCGTTTGTATCAAACAGTTGAATTCGCATGAGAAAAACCCTACAAGATACAGACGAAGTAAAAAGGCTTTTGACTGCGTGATATACTCTGTTCAGACCTTGGTACGGTACTGTGTTTATGCTGTCGCAATCACTTGATATACAACATAAGAATTAGTCGCAGTTCTATTATATTTCAGCTTGTTACAGCTGGAGATGCGTGTTAACGTTCATCACGTTCCGATGCAATACACAGTCATCTGTCATCAGAGAAGTCTTTTCGGGGCGAACGCCGTCAACAGATGCCATCAGGACAAAGATGACGAGACCCAAAACGAAAGCGGATGAGAGAACAACAAGAAGCCAGGGGACGATATCTTCTTCTTGAGTGAAGTGTCAGCTTTTCTATTCTCTAGCTATACTGTTTGCGCATCGGAACATGGCGCGCGTGATACGCAAACGGCACTCATATAGTTCATTTCCACTAGCCATTAGCCATACACATTATATATCCCATCCAGAACTGAAAGGAATAGTAGTCGCAGTTACGATCGCGCGGTAACTGTTTGGATAGAGATAATAGGCTTCAATATGGACAGTGCACGCAAGAACAGGCGGGGCTTGGCTAGGCTACAGCCACGGCGGTGGCTGACTACCACCACAAATCACGCTAATGGGGAGGTGTCTTTTGCAGAAACAGCAATTCTAACCAAGCAAGCACGAAACGGCTTTTAATGACGGCAGCGGTAATGGGGCCAAGAGAGCTTCAGTAGCGGCGGCCAGCACTGCGCGATCCCGTGCTGTGATTATCATTCGAAATACCACATTCACGTGAAAAATATGAAGAGAGAGCCTAACGGTTTATAGATGTATTTATATAGAGAAGCTATACAGATTAATCAAGGAGCCGGAATGCGAAACAGACAAACAGTGGGAACATGGTAGAGTGCGTTTACAGTGGGATCATTTCCGAAGCGTTAATCTGATCAAAGATTGTATCGAGCAACTTACTTACCGGCAGAAAGGGGTCACAGAGAGTAATACTGTGTGTCACAAACTTAGTAGACGTCTATAGAGTTACTTAGAGGACAACAGAGTTTTGGACTTAAAGCGGGCTCGTCAATTGTATTACTCTGACGCGAACTGTACAAATCTAATTGTAACCATTGAATCTTAGGTGGATATGTCTGCAAACATCAACTTTACTTTTTCTGTACCGATTGGCTGTGTTTCAGCAACATAGTGCGATAAAAGGGTCGAACCGATGAGCATGCTTAATACCACAAAGTGTGCTGAGCGTGGCCGTTCCCCGGGAAGCACAGCTATCGTTTATTATCGCCTGACCCACTCGGCGCGTCGGTCATCAAAACCCGGCATAGTATTTTCCTACGGATACCAATACTCGCGAGCCATCTCCTTTTATCTCTCACGAAGTAATGCGGAACGCTCGAGATGATGAGGCAGTGCCGTGGACCGATTGTAGCGAGGTCTTAGGAAATCACGAACCTTGTTCCAGCTAAACCTACAAAACAATCAATGCCTTCGCCTTGCTAGCGATTTGTAGAGCTTACGATTGCGCTAAGGCACATACAGAGAGCCATATTTCAACTGTTGTGCAAGTGGTAGGAATAAGAGATAGGAATAATTGATGAGATCACAGACGCAGTAGCGAAATAACATGGTGACATTGATCTAGCAAACGTCGAGGGCAGTCAGCCTGGTCGTGTGCTCATCAAAATAGAATAGGAGAAATTTTAAAAAAATCACTTGTATAATATAGTTTTGTAGTATAATAAACTGAGAGAAATGCAGACTTGCCTAATATTTTCATTTAGGAAACCGCACACAGAAGTTACCATATGGTAAATAGCGATACTCACTTCGCGCAGTTTGGCCGCAAGGTACGAATTGGCTCAAACATATATGAGGCGCCCAGACGCTGAAGCTCAATCGTCTGCTGTTCCGTCAATTGATTGGTTGTTGCTTTACATAAATTCATTTTTATTGCCTTATATTAGGGCGAAGCGGCAAATGGTAAATAACTTCCATGGCCATTCGATGGATAAATATTGACTTAGGTAAGTCAATATTTATCTATCGATATCGAGGTCAAAAAGTGCTGTCAAATTTTTTTCTCTCAAGTTAATGCGCTTTGACTGTAAGGCAGAAAGGTCGAAGGAGACGTACGGAGGAGTAACGAGACTGTCGGAAAATAAAAAAAAAAAACATTCGAATTTAATGGCTTAATCTAGATGTATTTGTATGGAGAAGTTGTGCTAATTAATGGAGGCGGTACAATGCGAAACAGATAAACATGGAAATATATAGATATATCAGCTTCAGTGGGATAATTTCCGAAGCTATTAACCTGATTGGGGGGGAATTTTTGGCTAATTTTTAGTTTATTATCTCAGTGCAAAAAAAATTTTTCATCTATACAGTTTGGGCTATTATTCACACACCAAAACACACCACCGATTATTATATTTCTACAAAATCTCTTGAAATTTTTTTATAAGTAAACTGCTTCCAGCAGAAATCTCCAAATTTCTATTTTTAAGATTCGAGATTTATTGGAACATACTTCACAGCTACGTTTCACACGGATATCAGACCGATAAATAATCTTTCTTGTACACTCCGCTCTATAGCCTTAAATATAAAGGGTAGTCTCTTATTTTGTAAAAAAATACACTTTGTTCTACCCAGTTTATCAATATACGGTTTTGCTTATTATTGTTGGGTCTTGTCTGCGTATATCTATGCATATATACATTTATAAAAAAAAAAAAGACCTATATAGGCTATTTTGAAAGGTAATAAATAGCGTTTTCACATTCTTGTTTCCATGTGTTTTGGGAAACAACGGAGCGAAATTAAAAAATATTCCTTTTTTTTTTTTCAGAACTTCAGAAGACCACACTGAGCTCCTCTTGGGGCTCAGTGTGGTCTTCTGATGTTCACGCCATACGAGTTCATTCCCGCATTCGAATAACATTATACGATATTTCTGTAAATTTTACAATATGAACGACCGCATAACTAGATATCGTGTACTACGATGGACGTTTAGCTAACCAATGATAAATCAAATTCAGTAAAAATCGACGAATCTGCTTAGCGGCCTCGTACGATGCCACTAATCAGGAGCTGAGCTCGCCGCGAACATAGGAGTATATCGTATCGACCAGCGCGATGAAAGGCCATCCTAATAAAAGTACGGGCAGAGGCACTGCGATGCTGGCAGCACGGGAGAGCTGATCAGGTCAAAAATTATTGTAATCAGTAGTGCAACTACCGGTAAGGTGGTCTGTAATGTCAGCTACGAAATCCTTTAATACTGTGAAATCATAACAAGTACGCTTGAAGTCTGTTTCGGCTACAATATTAGTCTTATTTTTATTCTACGAGTACAATAGAGTTTAGCAATCGTCCTTCGTTTGTCCTGTTTAGAAGTTCGTTAAGCCGGGACAAAAATGGAAATTAATCATTCCACACATTTTATGATTTTTTTTTTTTTAAGATTTACTCTTGCTTAAATCGACGAGTGGGGTATCGTTTTAGAAAGCTGTTGTGTAGTGTCTATAAGAAGCGAACTCAATATTGGCAGGCAGCTTTTCTCACGGTAGATACTAGATAGCTCGTATTAAAACAAATGCACATTTGTTCTGATCATCCTGAACGACGAACGAGTGCATGACTAAGCGTGCGGATCCGACCAGGAATCAAGGACGTGTTATTTAAGAAAGCTGATTCTCGTATCGTCTGCATGCAGAGACTGCTTTATAGTGCAGCACTTTCCTTAATCTAGTGGGCCCTTTAGAAGGATCGTAATGCCTACTTTGATTGAGTATGTGGCAGCAACGCCCTATAGATCAAGTGGCGTAAATCTGACGTTATTAAGACATGCGACTGAGGCGCAATAAGTAAGTTAAATTGGTAAAAAGCCATTACTGAGAATATGATCTATAATGCCGTCGTTCTAGAAACCCTTGCAGACTTTAAGTGAATTGCAAACATGAATCTTTTCTTAACAGAGAAAGACAGTGAAATTTCAAGGTGAGCACCAAAACCGCCCAAATCTATAACATACATAAGCAAATCTGGTGTCTAACTTACTGAATTGATGCGTACCTTTCTGCTACGATAGCCGTTCGATGAGAAATCACTAGCACTCCCACCTAAAGGCGAACGGTAGCTGGGTAAGTCAACATAGTCACAGCGCTCATACGTTCAAAGTCCACCATGTGTGCGTTCAACTATATATATATATATATATATATATATATATATATATATATATGTAAATGTATTACTAAGCGACTCGCGTAACCTTGCGTATCTGTTATACCCGAACTTTTGCCCATTGACCTATCCTTTAAGCCTTTAAGTCGTAGTGGGATTGTAGATTAAAGATGTATAGTAACGGAACATGCGTGGTCCAAGTGTGCATGAACTTTCACTCTAGTGCAAACCATTTTTAAAGCAAAAGTGTTCTAGATAGCGCAGCGTTTGTTTGCTCAGGCGACGCGAACATATAGTTTTTAGGCGTATGTTTTCTTCGAAAAGCTACCTAAGTCTTCGACTTGGCGATGGGATTGTGGGCTTAATTGAACTCTTTCAATGAAGGACTGTTGCGTTTCTTTTATGATTCCCAGCGAATAAAGTTGACGGTAATGTTAGCTATGCGTGTTAAATTCGATTATATAAAATAGCGTTTACAGATACTTAGGCTTGACAACAAGTACCATCACTTAAAGTTAAGGAGTTTAGTGCCTATACGATTTAACTACCTACCTCTTTCACACATACAAAGGTCTTAGAACCTATTATCGTTAACATTACTAAGCGTTTTCGTTTCACTCTGTGATCTGATCTTTCTATAGGATGTCGATGCAATAAGAATTCGCGTATGTAACGTTCAATCTAATTCGTCAATTTGCTATACTATCGTTGAGATTTCAAAAACGTATGAGAAACAAAATACTCGCTTTTCTTTCATAAGTTCCTATACCTAATTTGAGCAGCAACGTTCCAAAAAAACAGAGCCGTTGAAGCTCGCGTGCTTCGTACACCGATGTAATTGTATATTTCTTACCATGACAACTAGAGAAAATATCCCCTATCTAAGCCACCATAATTGGGCTGGTCGTGTCATTAAGTACTGAAAAGGCCACCAGTTTGGCCAAGTTGATTTGGAAAATGTAAAATTTAAATTTATAACTTTGGCCCATTCGAATACCGGTCCGACGCTGCAGAATTTGTTGGCTTACTACGCACAGAATAAATGAACTGAAGGGAGTTACTTCACTATCACGTGAAAGCCAGGATACGACAGATCGTCATAATATTTATGTAATACAAATGTGCTAAAAGAATATCTTCGGCCCTAAATTATTGTTTAGAGCAGCACCTAGATCGAGGACTTCGCTAGCTAATGGCATTGGGCCCATATTTGAGGCCTTTCAAATTTATATACAATTAAACTTATTAGAGATTACTACGCTGCAACGATAATATCTAATATCGCAGATATGGGTTTCTAGTCGTATCTGTACTTTTTAACCAGAATAACATTACGTTAAAGTGTATTACATTGGTCACGAACCATAAAAGCTTTACGAATGTCCAATGCCTATAATTCTGTGAGAGACATGTTTGCCCCGATTTTTAGACGTACTCACCTCATAATATGGGGCGAATCATTAATTAACGTTATCATTAGCATTACATAAGAAACTTGTCATATACTATAAGACTATCGTAATAATTTGATTCCATTTGACGGAGCTTTTGTACCAGGAGAAAGAGAGTGGAGAGAAAACTATTGCTCCATATTCCAGTGGCGTCCTTTTCGCAACGAAGGTATTTGGACATCATTTGTCTATGGGGAATAACACAATTTTCGTAAGCCACGGTCAGCGGCACGTACAACTGTCGCGTTACGATTGTCTATTTGTTCTAGAAATATTTAAATATTTTTTCTGAGTAAATAATTGTGAAACGTGTGCTTTTGCTCGGTATTATGTCTTCTCCACCGAATACCCATTACTATTAGGGGCAGGCAAGACAATCTATTTTCCTTCTCTATATGGCATACGGGCCTTAAAGAGTCTCAAATCTGCCTTCGGCAGGGATAAAAGGAAGTTGTGGGTGCGTAGGTGAAGTTCGCTGCCAGTCCGGCAAACGACATTGCACAGTAAATGTTGTCGAAGGAACCTAGACAAACAACAACAAGATGTTGCAACTGAACGATTTTTTGAAACATCGTTTCTAGATTTAGAATTATCTGCGTGTATTCATTGCCTACATGATGCTTAATAACGGCGAAAAAAATCGTAAGAGTAAAGGCTTTAATAGGGTCGCGCGTCACAGTAAAGAGAAAAAGGCTTCATTCACAGATACAGTCACTAAAAATGTTTTCTTAAGTGGAACGTTTATGGGCGATAGCGTCCACTGCTTATGTCCTCTTGCAATGTGTACCCCATGGAAACACAATCACGTCTAGCTGAATCTACTCGTGGACCTTACCGCATATACTTCCGTACAAGCGCAAATTAACATGGGGAGCGCAAAAGCCGGTGTTTGCACTGAATTTGCCGCTCAACCGGCCATACGCGTCCATTTTTGAACCTGCGATCGAATCTCAATTACTATACCTTTTTAAGTTTGGTATTCGAGCTTTTTATTCAGTCTTCGTATTGTCAATTGTTTACTCCACCACTTACGTACAAGCTGTTTGCCTTTAGGTAAGCTAGAGAATAGATATTCGTTGAATTGTAGAGCTGTTAGATATCTCGAAGACTCTCTTGTATCCCTGTCACTGGCTATGTTTGTACAAAGTGGCCTGTTTGCTTGGCCGTGACGCAGGCGGTGAGCAGGTGGGCGGCCTGGTAATAGGCAGTAAACTCGTCGTTAGGATAATAGTGTACATGCCCTTTGCAGATGAAAATTTTCGGTAACAAGCCGAAGGAGATATGCTACGTAGAATATATCGGAGGCCTGTCTGCAATTCCAACTAGGTCGCAGGGTAAATGAAGGCCTTGGATGGATTTGTCAAAGTGAATTTGTTTGGTTACGAGTTACCAGGTGTTTGATTGTCGGTATACCATATTTAATAGTTGTATAGCTCCGAAAGCATTAGATAGATTAGTGTTTGTACGAACGTCAAAAACATACCAAAGGGTCGATAACATAAATAAGTTCAATCGCATCACTTTGAAGAGCTTCTGAAAAATCGCCAACAATTCGATGCCTATATAAAGAAGTTTATGTAAAAACAAGTTTAAACCTCTAATCTAGTTGTTTGCTCAAGTATACATCTATTCGAACGAACGATTCTGTGGACATTATGAACAAATACTTAAAATACTGGTCGTAGCTTTCGACAGGTGAACTTTTAGCCGTTTGATTCTTGACACGAACGAGAGAAAGATTTCGCCAGAACACTGTGAAAAGACTCTTTTGACAGTAGAAAGCGGAGCCTACCAGTTCGTTGTCCTACCTAGCCTTCACTGGGAAATGGGCCAAGCCTAGATGCCAGGATTAGGGTATTCATTCAATATCCAGGAGATAGCCATATGCGATAAACGACAGCTGATATATTGTATAATATCGCTGTCCCATGGTCTAATGTCGGCTTAATCACCGAGTGTGCTGTTGGGTGAGTTACGGCACGCTTCAAACAGTATAAATCAACGATGAGTGAAAAATCGGGCGATGGCAAATGCTGGGTCGTTGTACAGGTACCACACAACATAGTAACAAAATATAGCTCTAATTATTACCGCATATATATGTATAAACTTAAAGATTTACGTTTGTCTGTTGCTTTGTTTGTTTGATTTAAAGTGCCTCCCTAATATGGTCAGATCAGTCTCTCGGATTAAGAACCTTTTTGTTCTGGAAAAATCTACCCGTAAAATGAAGCCAGTTATATGAATATTTTTCCTGAGGGGAGTTTGTTTTTTACGCTTCATGGAGCATAATGTTAATTTAGGTAAATTGGTCGATTTTCGTTCTTTCGTTCGTCGCTTATTTTTTCAAACTCTGCAAAATGTAGATCATCAAAACTCGTTTTTTAGCTCTTTATGGGTTTCTTTGTCCGGTAGGAACGCAATGCTAATTTGTTTGATTTTCGAAATCACTGATGAAACCTTTTATGCGTGTTTATAATAAAGTAACAGAAGCTGAGAAATACTTCCGTCTGGCAGAGTGGCGGCCAAATGCTTGTATGAAAATCTATATGAAGGGGGTTTTCTTTGCGCCAATCTATATATACCGCCACGTGAACTAAAAACGCAATACATGTTCCGACACCTAAAACGAGTATTTCGGTACAGGGGGAGCGATAAACCGATTGTGACGCCTGGGTTTTCCTTATGACAATGGGATAAAAATCTGTTTCAGATTGAAACAGATCGATTGAAAAATCAGATTTGAAACAATTTTTCACTCAATTCGTAATAAGTTTCAATGAAAAATTTGAAGCTGCTATCGCAAAAAACTCGGTAAAACCGTGCTTTCTTGAAACATTCTTTGTAGGGTTTTCTGCGAGAAATACCGAAACATGGAAGAAATTTTTTTTCCGTATAATATTACTATGTTGACGCCGAGTCTTCACATCAATTGGCCGATTTCGGCGACTTAAGCACATGTATATTTCAGATATACATAATATCATATTAATGTGTATATTTCACAAGCTCTCAATAGGTTGAATTGAAATAGAATTTACCCCACCTAAATCTCAGTTTCTTTTCGAATTAGACATGCCGTCTGAAGCGCGAAAACTTGGTGTTCTACATGACGGGAGAAGGGTATTTTTTGCCATAAATTTGTTAGATCGATGGCCTGAATGAAAACGCTATACGTGTCTCTAAGACTTGTGCTTGGAGTAAAGAAAAGGCCAAAAATTCGATTAGTTAATTTGATTCATCTACTTAAGCGAACTTCCAGTAAATATCAACTGAAAAGTTAGGCTAGGGTCAACGCGAATCGTACCCGTTCGTATTAGAACAGCCTTATAATATAGCTGTCAAAAATTGACCACTGGTGACACGGTAGAAGTTACGTGTGACCATTAATGGTTTATAACCGTACCGTTGATAGTGAGGTGCAAATGGAAACAAATACACTTTGAAACAATGACCCGCATTCATTTCACTAAAGTTGTGACTTCACAATATCGTTTAAATGACACACGGTAAAGGGTGCGTGACTAATCTCCTCTCGTATCGAGTTCCAGCCACTGCTGTGTCCTCAAAGTAAGAATAGTACGTTGCAGAAAGGATTACTATCAACGTGCCGAATGTCTAGCGTACCTCACGCAGATGGGTTTTATCAAACAGTCTGTTATAACATAGATCTTCCTGTCGCTTATTAACAATAACCAGCAGGACCGAATTAACCTGGATGCTTTCAGTCGACACACACTTTATAGAGCCCGCTTCTGTCTAAGTGTTACCTAGAACTACCTGTATATATCGAGCCTTACTTCTGAGGCCATGGCGCTCAAAATGTAGGGGCCTACAACATTTTAGTCACACACTGAGTCGTTCTAAACTGTCAGCGAATCAAGTAACTTGTTCGGCCTGATGTACTATTAGACATCATTTACATTCATTTATGGCATGAAAACTTTTAATCGCCTTCTCGCCTAAATCGATGTTATGTTTGAGTGAGGGCGTATACCATGATAAACCTGTATTGCGATAGATGCCGATGTGATCAGGCCCAAATGTGTCTGAACTACATGAAAGCCGTTAACAGACTCCGAATAAGTAGACTGCGTAGGGAAGAAGGCTACTTGCATTGATGTCCTAATCGTCGTCAAACAGGCCACAGTAATTTGTATCATAAAACTAGAACGACATGGCTAAATCTTGCATGCACGAACTTAGTTGTCTTTTCACTATAGTTATGTATTAGTGGAGTTGATGGCTTATTATTTTATGTATTTATTACATTTATTAAATAAGTAGAAATAACATAAGAAACTTCTGCTACCTGCGGTACCCGTTAGATTAGAATGAAATCTTATTGCAGTAAACGACTAAATCCGTTGGGTACTTGGTGGCTGTCGTATCGTCGTCATTAGTTGGAATGGTTAAAGGGATGCTCGGAGACGCATGTGATCGGTCAGGTAGATGGCTGATTGGTAGAATGCCAGTTGAAGTTCCGACCAGAGTCTGCTGGTTATACCTCAAGCTGGACATTGAAATAAATGTAAAGTCGCATTATTCTGTTAAAATAACTTTAAACTAGGGGATATAGCATTAATAGGCCAAAGGACTCGCCTTACCAACTAAATAATTAATTACGCATTCTCTACTGATCAATTCTAGGCCGTTTTAAATATCGTAGGATATAAATTGTTTTGCTATTGATCAGTACTTTTGTACGGCAATTCTGACGGCATTCCGTTTGCTGAAACTACTATCCGCATGGCGCTAATGGAACATTTGAGAAATGGCTAAAATCACATGAATCGATCTCTGTTGACTCCAAAGTATGATATATAATATATTTTACATTTATGCTGTTATATAATTAGCTTTCACGAAAAAGTGTTTAAGTGACCGGCTTCGAAAGAACTTTATTTATTGGCAAGCTAGGCCTGAACACTGTTCTCCAAAGCGACTACTTCTCCATTACGACATGTCCGAAGATAGTAAAATGAAACGATTAATATAGAATTTTGGGATTTCATGGTTTTTTTTATGAAAAATCATGGAAATTAACTTTGTTTGCTTTGATTTTCAAAATGTCTCCATCTCTCGACGCTCACGTGAGGACGAAGCGCTTGCCTATCGGCCTGCCATCGTCAATCCGGTTCATCTAACGAGCGGTCTGTTGTTCTTGCTTCTATCATCTGAAAATTACGTTTCGGATGTAACCTAGAACATCTGATCTACGTCAAGCAATTCGCTGGCTAAAACGCTCTGTTACCATAGATACTGAATGAAGCCTTATTGTGTCAAACTTCTTAATTGTATATATTCAAAGTTTACACTTGCTATCGAGACGGTTACTCATGACAGGAGGGACAGCTTACCGACTACGGCATATGAAATGAGCTAACTACTACGTTACGTAAAAAAATAGTGACTGCAAACGCAAACGGAACACAGTCTTCTTTCCTACTTCCGCATCAGATCAGGCTGGCTGCCTCGTAGGTTTTCAAACCATTCAGTGTACTAATATATATTATGGAGAGTGTGATCGAAGTGGACGCAAGTAAACGTACTTCATTAGAAGCTCTCCGTATGACATGGGCAACAGTTTAAAGGTTGCATGTGGACTTAAGAGGGTTGAATTCATTACTATTTAGAGGGTCAATTTGATTTAAATTCAAATTTTATCTGCCTTGCCCTTATTTAGATCTGCTAGTGAAAAAGTCTGAAGATGTAATAACGGAAAGCCCTTTAATGAAGGAAAACTAGACATTTCAGTCGTCAGTAACTAGTTTTCACAGATTTCACCTTTGTATGGATAAAAGCTGTTAATAAGAACAGCAAGAACTTTCGGACAAAGTAAAGAAAATTTGCAGCCTTCGTTCAAACATAGGTATACGACGAGATTTTGATTTGCTTTATTTCGATCTCATTTCCATTCGAATTGCTTTTAGTAAATCTACAAATTAGTTTAGACGCTCCACTCAATTTAATAAGTTGACAAAAATCAAGCATCATAATATGGGTGCACTGTGCTTAAGAAAGAAGCTGCAAAGGTGTTTAGTGTTGTAATATAATATAAGAGTGTATAATGTCGACTACTAATGATAACAACCCAAGCTGGATTGCATCGTTCTTTGATAAAGTTCAAGCAACTGTTCGAGGCCATCGATACTGCAGGACACACAATTCTCGACGCGGCGTTTGCCTGCGTACGAGTCCCGATGCTAGCTGTTAGTCTATCACAGGCTTTGCGCACCTTCATTGTAAAACAAATTGCGTATATAGCGTTTTTATCAAGTTCGTAGAGCGTGCTATAATAGGCTAACGTTTTGTTTCAGGGCTGGCCAATGTATATTCATTACATCATTCAGTATTTAGGAATATCACTCGAGAAAATTGCCCTCACAATTATCCAAGGTTTGCTATTTTCGTTCGCCACTATTAACATGATGTTGAGAGTAACAAAAACAATTGCAAATAAACGATGGCACTGAAGAAAAAAATAGGAAAAACAATCTTATCTCAGATATGAATG
Source organism: Varroa jacobsoni (assembly GCF_002532875.2). Taxonomy (NCBI): domain Eukaryota; kingdom Metazoa; phylum Arthropoda; class Arachnida; order Mesostigmata; family Varroidae; genus Varroa; species Varroa jacobsoni. The sequence continues at coordinate 42,013 of NW_019214423.1, read as the reverse complement.
TTTATAATCGCTGCAGAAACACTTTATCTATATTATAAAATAGAAAAATATAGGACCGTCCCTGACGGACTCCTAAATTTAAAATAAAGCGGGATTCGAAGACTGTTCGGTCATTCGTCGTTGACTTGACTCCCTCATCCAGGCCAGGCTCAGTAAGCCCGCTGAATCGATACTTTATCCCATTGGGAGTTAGGGTTGGCGAATCTATGTGGATGTGAGTGGCGTTGAGATTGAGTAGGAGAGCCGATGGGTTTATTCGGATAGGTCCGCCATTCGGAAGGTGTATTGGTCCACTGAAAGGCCTATTTATATAGCTTCCAATATACGTCCTTGCCAGAATTGGTTAATTGTCCATATAGGCCGGAGAAGTGTGGATTCGTAGTGGCATCGTATCTTGGACGAAGAGATGCGATCAGTCAACTACAGCTCAAAACAAAAGACACGGGAATATATTTGCTAGATGCTGCAAGTAGAGAGCAAAAATTATATGGTCGAGCTGCTAAGTCAAGAACTTAAATGCTGGTTAGTGCTATTGATTTGGTACGGAAATGAAGTATAGGTTGTAAAACTATACACCCCGCATGACATATAAATGTTTAACAGAAGCGGACCAATTTCATTGGGATGCGTTCTAGATAAATCTATAAATCGGCGCAAATCTTTCACCACTTCAGTTAAATCGCTTCTGGACAAAGAGCCTAGTGTAGCAAAAAAGCGGTGCACTCATACGCATATACCTTATAATGAAATCGTAGGTATCCGCTACCGCTGCACTGGGTATTATTCAATGTGTGGTTTCGTTTGAATCAATACGGAAAACTATAATAAAAGCTCTCGAGATGTGATCGTGTTTAATAACTGGGAAAAATAGGGAAGATTACTAAATAGATGAAGAAGTTCTACGCATAAATGCCTATGCTCATATTCTAAATAAGTGGTAACTTTTGTTTAAAACAAGAGATTTTAAGTCCACGGCCGGTGAGTGTCGACTTGTATTAACCCTTACAACTTTGATGACGACGCTTGCGAATGGAAATTCCAATGTTTCGTTAAGAGATACTGAAAGATACGATGTATCAGACGATATACCAAAGAATACGTTGAATCCACGGTGTCTAGCCACTTTATACACTCAATCGCAGACCCTTGAACGGGACATATTGGCACACAGTAAACTATTAAAAAAAAAAAAAGAAAAAAAGCAGACCTCACGTAAAGAACAGTATCCTGTCAGACTGCTGCGATTGAGATAGTGTGATTGGAAATAACTTACTAGTGGAACTTTAGTTGCGGTCAAGGTCGTGAAGTGCCAAATTTATTGAAAACAATAACCATCAAAACGTCAATATAATTGATAAACAAATTTAGGTGATCGGGACAGAACTGTTGTGTATAGACCCTGGATTCCTTCAACAAATACTGGACTTTATTCAAGAACTTCTGATTCACTGTTTAAAGTCTATCTCGCCCTGTCGGATCATGATTTGCCGACTCTGTACCGAAACCAAATGTTTAATTTTTTACATAATATAAAAGCATTTTCAGGGTAATATACTGAGAATAACATTACCCTATTTTAGAAGAATGATACTATAAATTTGACGACAACACAATATTTGATGAATGTCCCAGGTTGCACTGCTTTGTCAAAGACATGTGAGAAACCGAGAAGACCTTGTGAGTCACACTATCGATATCAAAAAGCCATCAATGCTCAAATGGTGACGTTTACTTATGTCAAACATTTGCTTCTAGATATGACCTCGTGCATTGTTTTGCCAAGACAGTGCACATACTTCATAGAAGGCCAAAAGGTGACGGATAACCATTAGTAGCTCTACAGATTAATTAATAAATCGATACTTCCATTATCTTTTTTTAGTCTATTTGCTTGTCTCAGAGTACTGTTGACTGAGCAGCTAGACGGCTCTCTTTCTTAGTAGCCTATGCGCGATACGTCTACATTGTATGTCAACATTGTTTTGTATTGCATACGAATATTTAGTGGAGTCTCTATGGACATACGTATATAGAATATATACACTGCCATTCAGGACAGAAGACACCAATCACATTGAAGGCATTGGCACAAGCAACGAAAACAATAACAGTCAAGTACCCAACCACCGTCCTACCCGGGTACGCATCTGTACGTGTATTATATCTTAGTGACGTGCGGATGTCTGGATGTATACTTGGTACAAATGATATGATGCGTGGTAGTGTGTCGCAAGTCGATTATCGCTTTTGTAGTGCATAATCCATGGAAAAAGTTATGCTGCCCAAACATGACTATGCCCAGAGAATCTTCAGTTGCGTGGCACAGCGAGCCTCAACGAACGATTTTTTGCTGTACGCTGTTGGGCAAACGGTCTCTTCCGGTAAAACTTCCGTTGTATTGTTGACCACCTTCTCTTTACTCTTCACTTGTCCCTTGACTTCTTGCTGCCCCAGCGTCCTTATCCGACCAACCAAAGTAACTCCAACGTCATACTGACGCCACAGTCACCACACTTGCACAACCCTAATACAATTAACAGAACGCAGCTTGGAGCTATACAGCCCTTTGGCGTGTCCGCCGACAGTAGCGGGGTCAGCACCGATTACATATAGGTTTTAGCCGAAAACGTCACGGGAAGTCCCTGAGAGCTCGTGACGGAGTTTCATCCAGGAGGTGTGATGTTCCTAGGACGATGGGTTTCTATTAAGACAATCGATCCACAGCAGTAACAGTATTGAGCGAGAGGGGCATATCACAGGGAAAATGTGAGTCTACAGTTGGGGAACGGAAGTCCGTTTCTCGCTCTCGTTTCACGCAGCTAAATGCCTATTGGGCTATGATTTGTTTGATTATGCTTGAGCGGTAAATACTACTTAAATACGATTTTTGGTAGGGTTGGACCGGCTAGTTCCGTTAATAACAACCGACTTAAAAACGCAATGCACACCGAAACCTGTACGGCATTGGTATTCTAACAATATGAAACCTGTTGTTACACGAATACTTTGTTAAACATTTGAATCGTTGTCGATCGCTGTTAACCTTATTAAGTGGGCGTACTATTGTACATAAATAAATACTGCTGGCTCGCTCGGTTTGACACAGGCCACGTTAACTGTCCCCGTGATAGATTGATGATGGATAACTTATTTGCCTCCTAATCTTAAGGACACGTTGTGGTCTGGGTTAAAAGTCACGCGTAGAAAAACTTCGTTCCATGTTGGGAGCAGGCCGTCTAATGGAATGTCTGACGGTGATACCGGACGTAAAGCTCGAAATATAAAGGGTACCTTAGTCAATATCTGGTCACATAAAAAATCATCGCGTTCTCATAAGGCTTATAATTACATCGGTATAAACTACCTGGTAGGGCAATGCCCGACGTAAGTGTATTCTTGTAAGACACAACAATTGTGGGTACTGAGTAAATCGTCGGAAACCGATTCAAAATCTGTAAATGACAATGGCCTGTTTTGGTTGTTATAAAGCTTCATTTGCAAAACGAATTCACTAAATTTAGAAAGTGAATCCCCGGCTAAACGTGCTCTCTTACTTCAGACAGTTCCATATATTTATCCTAGCTTAGTCCAAAATACAGTAACTATGTAAGTGAATATTTAAATGATCAGGCGTTTTCCATCAAATGTTTAAGTCTGAAACCATCCGAGCTGGCAAGGGTTCTACGAAATTCAGGCAAGAAGGTCTTATGTTTATGAATTCTGAAGGACGCTTAGCTCAATTTCAGCCATGCGCCACAATAAATGACGCTAAGCTTGCGTCTTGCAACGTTTTTTTCATGGTTAGTTTAGGCACACTCAAAAACGCTGATTAAGTGTTAATGTTGACCTTTCCTCCCTTGAACATGACATAATTTCCATAAAGCTGCTTTTGTGCTATTGCCCTAAAGCTTCAGGGGGTACTAGCTAAATCTAATCATACCACTTTGTGTTTACTTAAACTCTCCTTCCTGTCGTCCAAGTTTGTAATAATAGGACAGATTTAGCAAGCTAAGTATTTTTTAACACAAGCTACAGCAGTAGTAACATTGTTTTTCTCTCTGCTAGATCCATACGATTCTTTGAGTCTTCTTCATTCCGAAACCAGCATCATATCCTTTGCTTGCTATAAATTTAGGCCTTCTGTGGCCTATCATTCGCATGTATGTCTTCCTCTGACCGCACCGTCTCTATGCTTGCGCATTGCCACGAGCACTGGCAAGTGGTTTATTTTGCTCAGGTCTGCTTTTTCTAGTTAGAACGGCGTAACAGAAACAACGGCAAATACTGTAGTGCTTGCGGGTGCCTTTGGCTAGAAGTTGTCTTTATCCCTACGGTGAAACGTGCGTTTGTGCGTTATTTTTTGGGCTTACGTATTGCGACCGTGGCGGTGAAAGGAAAATTGGTTCCGATTTCCTGCCACCTTACACTCCGTCTTGTCTGTCCCTGGCATTCAGCACCTATTTAGTTATGTCCTAACTTGGGACGCTTGCTTCCCACACAAGTCAAGAGAAAAAAAAATGTCGAGAACGGATCAAAATCCCTAGCCACTTGCCTGTCTGTCGAATAGAGGCAGTGCTCGGTCATTCAGTCGTTTCTACACATAGCTTTGATACTCTAAAGACCATGGCCGGACCGAGCCCACCGCAGGCGAACCAGCTTAACCTAACTAAGCCGTGTCTATGACGTCTGAACGAACCACCCAAGAAGAACGCCTTGAATCTTGAGCGCAGCTAACGCCCGCGCATCATTACCCATCACCCACCGAGGTCTATTACTGAGCTTCACCTAACGCCTTTGTCGAGGGAGCCGACCGACCATCGTCAAGATGCAACGTGTCAGCGCACGCTGTTCTTTCCATGAAGAACAAAAACAAGAGGGCAAACTAAAGGTGAGGTAAAAAGACCGACTAACCCCCGGTCGAATCCCCAAAACTTCACCTCCCCCTTCAAAGGACGTCGATGGCCACTCGTGAGGGGAAGGTCGCATGGTGGTTAAAAGGCTTGAAGCTGACATTTAAGAAGGAACTGGAGCTATCCCACCGGCAAGTTCTTTTTCATGACTTTGCTGTTTCCCTTTTTAACCGTTCTTTCTACGTTGGTCAGTTCTTCAATGAAGGCATGATGATGGTGGGGGGTTGTGGTGGGTGATGATTCCCGTCCAACCCTCAAATCGGCTGGGTGTGTTCGCTGTTTGAGAAGGCCGTTCCTCCTCGGTGCAAAGGAGAGAACAAAAGCCGCCCTCTACGGGAATACGATGATGACATAGTTTCGTCGTACAATCCCCTCCTCTTAGCGTTCAAGCTAAGCTTATGCTTTCCAGGGCCACTCAGTTGTTCCTTTAACGGGGGCTGCAGTGGAGGGGTGGAGAGGATGCGTGGGACAAAGCAAGGACTCAATGACGGTCAAATAATGAATGCTCAAAGAAATAATAGAAACGTTGAATGCATACTCACTTCTAACAACTGTATTCATTCCACGATTTGAGCATAATAGTCATAAGACATGCACTAGTACAACGCTGTATTCTATCGCCATGCACCTAAAAGGTAGCTAACAAAAAGCTCAATATCAATGGACGAATTTGACAGAACTCAAATAGAAACCGACGATATAGTAAGCATCATATAGATATGGTTATGAATATTCATATAGGATAGAATATCATCCAGAATGTGTGGGCCGCCATCGTCATCACCTTTATGCAAGTCGTGCGTCGGGCAGATAGAAAATGTTACATTTAGTTGAAATTAATATCGGGACTGGTCAAAATTGATATTTGAAATATATCTTTTAAGTGGAATATTGATTAAATTGCTTAGATTAGCTGATAGATTAATTGATTAGAGCTGAGCAAGTGTGCTTAGTAGAATGGCCTTTATTTTAATTGATCTTTAGCGTATCCTGAAGGCATCGTTAGCGTTATCAAGCTCTTTAAAGTCGATCATTAGCAGCAGAAGTCTGTCAGTTTTTTACAATGAACCAGGTTACCTATCTACCCTGCTTCTTTCATCCAGGATATGCAAACGAGGAATCAACGTTTACACTACTCTTATTCACTGAAACATACGTTAAAAATGAGACCAAAAAAATTTTTCTGGCGCTGCTTAGGGGGGCACATAGTATTTGTGTAATAAGGAAATCTATTTGCTTGTTTTTCAAAATCGTACGACTTTTTTTTTGAAAAATGACTTTTTTTTTCTGTTTAGCGCCAGTCGATTTAAACGAAAGCCTTTGCTATCAGTTACTGGTTAGATTTTAGTAAAGCATAAAACTCACGTACATATGTACATGCATTTAGTTAGTGATTAGAAAAAAAAATTGAATTTTCTTTTATATATTATCAAGCAAGTGCCTTTATAAGTGAGTTACTAACGTATTTATATAAATAATTACGATCAAATTTATCTAACACATGAATTATGGACAGGGCACGAAAAAAAGGGCATCTTCAGGCTCATAACTTCGCCTCATTCGCTTAGCATATAGATTTTTATGTATATCATCGCTTTAAAGAGGTCAGAGAAGCTCTACGCGCCCCAGAAATTAAATTCGCCGTTCGCTTGGTCAATAGGCCCATTAAATGAGGATTTCCAAACACCCTGTCCCATATAGTTTTTGAGCAGAGAGCAAAATAGGGGCCGGTTTAGAGTGTCCATTTGGGGCAGCTTAAAGAATACTCAGGTGCAACTGAGACGCCGGCACTCGCTTCGTAGCTTATGAAAATCTTCAGGAATCCATCTATCGCCAATAAGCCAGTAGATCAAGAAGTAGATTAGAGGCAAATCTACTTACTCTATTGGTCAGGATCGATTGGTTTTAACAATCAGGAAGCGCTTCCCCATCTACGGAACCAGTTCACGTAGTTCGTCTTAATGTCTTCATGCGACCCCAATGTTTAAATGTCAAAGGCCACGCAATAGGCAACAGAGAAGGTAATTTTTGTTAAACTATGTATCGCCTCGCCTCTACGACGATGGCCTATTGAGGTTCTCAGTATCAAAGTTCAGCGTATCGCCTTCGTTGTATTAATTCATTTGATTTACGAAATTGGTATCGAGAGATGACAACGTTGAGCGCCGCCCGAGGCCGAGCAAAGGTTAAAATTAGAGTTGCCTGCGCATACAGCTTGCGCTCTTCTCTCACAAGAAGAGAGGCTGAAAAAAATTTAGCGTTACACGGTTATTATGACGTAAGTGAAGTATTAGCTCTGAGGCCAATTCTCGTTTTGTAAGAAGCTACTAATGACATCTAGCGCTAAACTGCCTACATGTCTAGAAGCCTAGGCTCAAATGGCGACCTTTTTGTAGCCAAAAAAAATCCACTTGGTTTCGTGTTTCAAAGGTAAGCCGAAATATGTAACGACGGCCTACGATGGCCTTATCGATGCTTTCCACAGTAGACCTCGGCAAAACATGTTCTTTTTGTATAGGTAATGCTAGATCGCGTTTCAGTCAGTTACGGCTTGAACCGTCTCTGCGAGAAAGGTGACTGTATAAAATAGGTGGACGGCTCAATGCTACTTCTAATTCTTACAGTGTCGAGAAAAGTACGCTACTGCAATTAAGGTTGTATAATGGTTGATTTCGATTCGTATGTACTTTGAAGGGCAAAGTTAGTGCTTTGGTTAAATTTGATGTATAATTTCAGTAAAAATTCCTGAAACGCTTGCACCTAAGTAGATTATACTTTGTTTAAAAGTAAAACCAGAGGAATATATGCATATATTAATTTGCGTTGCTATAGGAGGGCTTGCTTTGTTCCAATGTCGTATTCATAAATTGTACATCGAATCAATAACTTCTTGGATAGAGTACTTCCGTTAGTCGAAATAATCTTTCGCCGTAACAGTTGAGTAAGTTGCAGCTTAGCGGTCTCTGCATGCGCGTAACAGTATTCGGTTAACGTGAAGCTCGAGAAGCTTGTGTTGATGAGAGTCTGCCAAGAGAGGTCGATTTCTGAATACGAGCTATTTTAGGAATTATCTGGGCCTAGAACACAATGTTGGTTGTTTATCGACGACTTATATGTTCTGTCGAGGTTAGGAGCGCGTTCTAGCTTCAGATCCAAGCTATCGTGTGCCACTCAAACACACAGATGGTCAGTACCTTGGCTATTGCTGGATCGTCGTATTTTCGACAACTCGATAGATACGCGCTAAAGGAACACAGAAGGCAGAGCATTGTTAGCCATTCATTCGTATATACTTCACGACAACTCAAACAACATTAGTACTATGAACGAACATGTTGGTAGCGTTTTGTGCTCACATCGAAAGGCAAAAGCTAAATAGACCGTAGGATTTCCGAAACAGCTTTGCTATTCCCTACCACATCAGTATGTCAGTATATTTGCGACGTGACTGAACGATGACGCTATTTAGACTTATTTACGTAAGCTGGAATAGCATGAAACATGTCGGTAATAAGTTGTCGTCCGCGGTTCAGCAAGGACAAACGCGGTTACTGAGGAGAATCAAACTTGCCAATATAATTTCTCCCGCCAAACTCGGCAGCTTGCAGCATACCAACTACCTCGATGTGAGCGATATTGCCAGGGATTGCAGTCGGCTATCAATATTATTTCCCGGCTAAAGTTATATTAAAGTCTTTTGCTTAACCACTATAAAATAAGCCTCGCTGCTTTCTTGCAGAGGTTTGTTGCAAACCAATAAAAGCCAATTTTCTTCAGCGTAAAGCAGTGTAAACAACAAATAACTGTGTCGTTTTTGAAGATGAGCTACAAGCAGCCGTATCCAATTTCTTCGAGCGCTGGACGAACCTCTGCCATGGCTAAAAACATTTTTAGCTTGAAGGATCTCCACGGGGCAGGTCAACAGGGTTTAGATTTAAGGGGCTGGATATCCATCAAAATAGCCTGAAAAAACATTGCGGCTATACCTGTTTTTCACGCAAATATTACCGGCCGTTTCATAACGTAGAACATTTGTTGTCGGTTGAGCCTTCCGGCTAAGCTCCAGTAGTAATTTACGCCTTTTGCCCCTCTTGTACTTTGTTGCTGGTTTGACTCCTTGCATTTTTAGGACTTTCGACCTGATATCAGACCAAAGTTTGATTCGATGCTTTGCGTAGTCGAGTGACCTTTTAACTAGTTTATATCAGTCAGTACAACTTAATGTATGGTTACTATTAAAAACATAGTCGCGGATTTAAAAAAGAGTATTTTGACAACGGTTCGAAAATATTGTAGGTCGCAACTAGAAGCTATGGAAGCTGCAGATGATGGCTATACTTAGAATAAACATGACCCTAAAGAATGGCGCTTCTAACATACGGAAAAAAAATCGTTGAAATAGTTTAAACATAGTCTGAGAAGCAAAGCATAAAAAGTTCTCAATATATACGTACATATACTTCCTCCATTTGAAACCCCTAATCGAATACCAGTGAGTGTGCCGAAGTTCATGGGCGAATCTAATCCTATTATCTCCGTAGTTCGTAGGCGGCTTTGTACGTTGTAAACGCCGGCACATTTAAGATGTATCGAATGATGATGATAATATTCTTAGCGAGTACAAACAATAAGAGAGCCGACGCATCACGTCAAAGTTTGCTGGACTCTCACTCAATTACAACCTGCCTGTAATAATTTAACAAAGTCAAATCTGGGCTTCATGTGGGTTAAAAATCTTCGTTTCACAATGTGCTTAGCCAGCCCTACACTAAATTGCGCGTATGAGTATTATGTGCTCCAACTTGTTGAATGACATGTTGTTCACTACCATGTACGATTTCTACGTGTTTTGAAAAAGGAAATAAACTTGTTTGCTAGCAAATACGATTTTTCGAATATCGACTCTGGGTCTTGGACCTAAGGTCCGGGTGAACAACACCAGATGTACGCATTCATACTATGGCAAAGAGCCTTCCAAAGCATGTCCTGTTTTATTCCGGACGCTTTGGTATCTATTCATATAGGCCGACTAGTTTCAAAAATGGCTTTAACAATATTGGATATCGTTTTGTGTCAGGACTTGGTATGACAAGAGACCATTATCGTGAGGATGGGATAATATCCAGGATAAAGCTCTTTATGACAAGAAAAAATGAAAAACTTTTTTAAAGTTTCATGTAAGCGACTTTTCAAGTAGTTTTCTAAACAAAACAACAGCGGAAAAATAACCGAATAACTGTAAGATCATAACGGGTTCATGTTATGCCGAAGATTGATACAAAATAACCTAATGCATTTATCTCTAGGAAAAATGGCATCATACTGGTAGTATTTCTCTTCTACATTGTACCCTGTTATTGAGGGGTGCTACGCAGCGTTGCAACATCTTAGAAGGTGGTCTATTGTTTTGAAAAATCACAGCCTCAACTTGTCCACCGTACAAGGAGTATCAATGAGTAGACCAATCGAAAGTACTAGATAACCTTATGAGAATTTCCCAGAAGAAAATCATCATTTGTTCCTATTGGAACCATTATATATTCCACACTTTAACGGCATGATACAGGAAAATTTCTAAGCGGATTCGCAGCTCATGCTCGAAGCAGATTCTACTCGTAGATGCTTTTTTTGGTTCTACACTACCGATTAGTTATATAACGCCAACAAAATAATTATGCAATGAAATAGGATGACTTTACGTTGCCGTTGTCAGCTAGCGAGTTACGTTCAATCAACGCGAACTCATCGATTTGAGTCTGTTGTCATTGCCCGTGTCGGCGACTAACTTCATTAGCCGATGCCGACCGGAGGAAAGAGCCTGCCATTTGCAATCAGACGCAGGTCCACAAACGCTGCACAAGGCCTTACATACTCTCAATAATATGGGGTGATGCCAGTTCCAACAAACGGCGTCATACATTTCACCCTTGACCTTTCACACATAGCAATCATGTGAGCGTGCAGTCTGCGAATGAATGCTACGGCAGCGAGTTTGTGGACCGTGCTCAGACGACGTTCGTGTCAAAAAAGCTCACAAAGTCTCCTCTTCATTATGAACAAGTGATAAGAAAAAGATGAAAATCCATGACGACCTCAGTGCATATAGACTTTCACGTACGCATTAAACACGACCAATTTCGCAACGAATTTCGCAAAAAGACACGATATGTTTCTATTGCAAAATTTTGACAATGGAAACGGGGCGGCCTTTATTACAATTGCTTTCCATTATAAGCTGTGTGTGCAGAGCTGAAGCTGGGCACGCACCAACTGGTCCTACAAGACTAAATAAGTGCTTGTATGTCCAACACGGCTTCAAACAGCTGAAATTTTGTAGAAAAGTAACGTATCGATGTCAAGGCTCACATTTATGTAAATTCGGTATGCGAGCACGTCAACAATCCTCCATCGTTTAGGTCTTCATTTCGAGCATTGCGATAAATGGCAAAACGAGCTTATTCAGCCTTCTAGCTAGGAAATCTCCTTACGAGTTGTTCGTTACATTGTTCCCTCTCAAAAGAGACATCTATATTTTCTTCGCCGGGTACAGAATCGTTTGAGATGCCAGTTAATGGCTGTTAGTTTTGTGTGCAAGTTCGTATCGCCTTCGCATCACTGACGTCTACAGCTTCATGTGGTCTCAAATCTTAAAGGGCATAGTCTTCTACTGTTATCAATAGTCATAGAATTACACGTTAAAAAATGTCTCGCTTGCGTACAAACTTTTCAGCTCCGGAGACGTTTACCTATAAGAAATATTCTCGTAGAAAAGTTTCACAAGTATGTCCGATTCAACTAACTTTACTGGCCTGAAATTAATATAGAATAACAAGTTCACACGAACTAATAAGCGCGCTGATCTACAATGCAGTAATACAAAGGATGTTAACGAAAGGAATGAAATGTACGGAAAAATGAAGAACGCAATCGACATTTACAGTGTAGTCAAGTTTTCATTTCACCGTTTTGAAATCTCGACATTAACGTTGAAAGGAACCCATCGCATGTAACGTAGATCTCTTAACTTTTTGGGAAAACGCTTTGCCTCTGTTCTAAGATCTATATATAGGTTTTCATTCGTCTATATTCGATAGTTACTATTTCACTTTACCTAAGCCGTACACTTAATTGTTGTTAACTTGTTGTACACTCAAACCGTTGTCAATAGATCATTCGACAGCGTTTTATCCTTGTTCCTTACTTACCAAATCTATTTATTTACAGTACATTTAGTAAAAAAAATATATATTGCCTTTTGACCAGCATTTACGTCCCAAAGAGCATTGTCACCATGATTCTTTTAGGATGCACCGAAACTTGTCGAAAAAATTTCTAAATGAATAGGTGCTGAAGTGTTTTGTAAGAACTTGAACATTATGAAGACATTTGAATTTTTGAAACTTTATACACGACATTACTTATAAAAGTCCACTTAGTAAGCTGTTACCTAACCTACCAGAATCCTAAATAAAGAGAGATCGATCCCTTTGCTACTTCAGTCATACTGTCAGCACTCTATTTTTTTCTTGGTGAGTCTGTGTTGTTGTTGAGGTTGTGATTTACCTAATAGTTGCTCTCGATTAAATAATCTTCGTTTAGGCTGTGTGCAAATTTTCAAGCAAGTAGACCAGATAATCCTCAAAGCGCTTTTAGTATTTCCTTTACACGTGGTATTATAGCTCATATAGATATAATTAAACAAGGCGACCCGTTAATGTAAACAGAAAGGCGCCTATTCTGAGAGCTCCTCGCACCACACCGGGGTCGACGATGCTATGGATCTTGAAAGGGGTATTTCTGCAATAGCTGCGCCCATACTATTAGCTTATTACGTGACTTGTGTTATGGTCACATTATCCATTCACCCAGGCAGCTTTAACGAGTCGAAGGGTAGTTCGACAAAACCGGACTCATAAGTCGACTCATCAAACCCATGTTTAGCCATAAACATACTGGTTGGTTTGTTATACTAAACCATTATGTTTTAGCTGGATGTGAAGCCTAGCTCTAGAATAGGCAGGCGATTTGTTGACTCTTCTTTCAGCCACACAAAGAAAGGATCATAAATTCAGGCACTCAGAGAAAATAGATTCTAATAAGGCGCGCTTTTGGGCAAAATTTGGCTACCTGATTTAACCTGCTGTCAACCTGCCCGGGGAGGCTATGTATACCGTCTTCACTGACTCGAATTAAATAAAATTTCTAAAATAAGTGTTCCGACAAGACCAACTCTTTGTTCCCTTTCAGCAGCAGTAACCCCGTTTTGAAGTCACAAAGGAGAATGATGTACCAGCAAACGTTCTGTGCAGTAGTTGTCCTTTAGAAAGGCAACTGGGTTGCACTGACGAAGACCATATGTTGCAGCCATGATTTTGTTGTTTCGCTTTTGCTTGCGTTTCTGGCTCGGTGGGAATTAATTTAGCCACGTGCAGCTGTTACATGCAGCCACGATGCAAAGTCGAGTTAGAAAGCAGGGGGTCCTGTAAGATGGTGCAGCCAATCTGAAAAGCTCAACCTATAACAGGGCTTCCTCTTAGAGCAACTCCAGAAATCAGATTGTAAGAGGGGCAATTCCTTTTTGAATTATAGACGATATGAACGGTATCAAATACCGCTCAACACCCTAAACGTACGTCCACACGTCAAGAGTCTCTGCCGCTTTCTTTAGAGCATTTTTCGAGCAAGCCCATATTATACCTAAGATTTTGCAAAGTGTTGCAGGCGCTAACTTATTGCTTACGATTTTAATCTTTATATGGCCTGAAATACGCACGGCAATAATAAGTAAACGTGCAGGAGATGCCGTTCTGTCCGTTCCGGCTGTATCTAGCAATCACCATATAAAATATAATGAAGACAGCTTAGGATCAATCAAGCTTTGTAGGTATTTTCACTGCACTGAGATGCAACGCGTCAAACTTGTAAATGATGACATTGATGTATCACAGGTAGCCTATGCAAAAGAGAACGCCGAATCTCACATAAGTCCCCTTCAAATAGATAAGCCACCCTACAGCGAAAATTAAAATTGAAAATTTCCAAGTCTTTAGTTGAAGATGTTTTAAGATACGTTGCGGTTGTTCCAGGTAAGTGCTTAGTCAAGTACTGGCCTCACTGGAATTTGCTACTTCTACAATGAGTAGGACGAGTAGGGCGTCGTTTTTACGCCTACAGAGACCCGTCGGCGCCGAGAAACCAGACACCTAACATGAAGAAATTTTAGAGAAACAAAAAAACAATGCTCTTTAAAACAGCTCTCGATTTCCCGGTCAAATTTTGGTACGAATGGAAGATATTTACTGGTAGATCTGTTGAAAAGGGCGTTGTAAAATGCGAAGAGTTACTAATAAACTTTAGACATTTCTAAAAAAAAAGCTGTATTGTGCGCAGGGTAAGATCTCCGAGACTTGTCGCTTGAAGAGAAATCGCTTCAACTTCCAGACTGGTCCACGGACGTCTTTCGATAAGCCACTAGAAAAGCAAGGACCTAAAGGCAAGGACCTCAAGGAAGATCTTAGTCGCCAGAGCAGCTGCGTCTAATCTGCGTAATCTCAACGTGGGCTCTTTTGCAATTTGCTTCAAAATAGAAAATAATACATGAGCACGAGTTACTAATCGGAATGCTGTTGAGTTAAACCGTCTTGAAGGCCCCCTTTTCCCACTTTTTCGTTTATGAAAATCGAGGGCTAATATGTAATACGCTAAGGTGCAGCTGCTTAAGGGGATACAAATGTACATGGCGCAGGAGTACCTATACTGAACGATGTTTATTTTTTGTCAGTTACCGGAAACCTTGTCCAGAAGGCATTGAAAGGTGATCTCAGGCAGTATGCTTTACTTAAATATCGACAACCACGACAAAAGTCGGTGGCGGGGAATCAAATAAAAGCAGTTATTCCATTTTCAGACATATAATAGCAACTTCACAAGGACCTAACTGAACACATACTAAGTAGGCTAAGATAGCTCCCTCATCTTTCCGGGATCGAAAAGCTGCTTGCTTATCAAACAAGCAGACTGTATTTTTCATCCCAGATTTGATTTTGTAAGTATCTGTGAGAAGCCATTTTCCTATGGCCGTGACAAATGAGAAATTTCGAGGGCAAATTTATTAATTAAATCTCAAGGTGTTGAGAGAAAGCTTTTTCAGCTTGCAAATTAGCGGCCTGTCTTGAGGGTTCGTGGCTTGATATATGCCGTTCTAGGCATCTTGAAAATGCGTTAATCTGAGCCCACCTTGGAGTTTGTAAAGTATTTTGCTCTATCCATTTCACCTATTTTACATATGCGTTTAGCTGCTTTATCGAGAGTAGTTTTGGAATCGAGCTTTAGTCTAGAGCCGCGACCTAATAAATCCTTCATTTGGAAGGGTGACGCTTTTGAGCTGTACTAAGCGCAACATACTTTCTAGCGCCGCAGTATATACCGGTCGTAGATACAATTTTTAAGGTATCGAATCCCCAAAAAGAAGATGGCCGAATCGTTAGAATAAGTAGCACTGCTGTAGAAGTGACAAGTTAAAGCTAAAGTTATATTTATATATACTTGTACGCTGTATTAAAAGAGCTTCAAGGAACGGTACACATCGGTAAAAATAACAAGAGCATCTAATTCGGGTGCTTTAAAGAACTGTATCGTAGAAAGCGCTTTGTCGACACCATATGGCATCAACCATCCCACAATCTTTTCGATTGGCAGCTGCCTACGGACATGACCTCATCCAGAATGATGGGCTTCAGGAATTTGTGCGTCTCGACAAAGAAATCCGAATATATGCCTTTGAGAGGTCGCAACCGCAATAAGTAAATAAGTTGAACGTAAACTTCTATTCCCGCAAGCACTTCAAAGCAATATGGGTACGCAGTGACCCCTATGATGGCTGTCTAACCTGCGGACGATACATACAATCATACGCTTGACATATATTAGGGACAAACACGGACGTTCTAGGAGAGCTGTTTACCACGATGTATATCACCGAGGGCAATGATCCGTCGTTCAGTGATTCTTGTATATGTCAGCGCATGTAAACAATACATATGAAGAGCTTGATCATTTGGACAGCACCTGTGTGACCCATAGTGACATAGTGAATTACTACTCTCCACAGATTAACTGTGCAGTCAGCTAGCAAGCAGTCCCTCATGCAATGTATGTAAAACCCAAACATGAGCCAGTATTTGCCATTTTCTAAGCCGTTGTACCATTGTAAGACGTAGTGCTTTCACTTACAGAATGATACACATGCTAGCATTGTAGCGCCCAGCAAGGCCATGATGACCAGACGAAGCAAGACCGGCCCCAGAATATTTCATCATTTATTGCTACTGAATGCAAAGCAGCTGAGAAACGATCAACAGCCGCGAAAGTTTTCAAAAGCACTTATAGAAAAACTATATATAATATGTATATGTAACGGAGGGTGGGGGCCAAAATTAATTTAGCGTTATTAATAGAGATAACCGGTTCCACCGAAAGGAGAAAATATACTCATATATTCGTCACAGATTCATATATAGTATGGCCGAAATACGCTCATCACAATTTATTCAGATCTTGTTGAGATCAAGTGAGAATTTCAATTGTTTTTTATGAGAAAATCAATTGTTTTTAACCTATTTAGTCCCATAAAGGGCAGACGAAATTATGGTGGGAAAATATTTTGCTTCTTCATTGTTCAAGGAACGTTTGACTAAACAGAAAAATACAGCGGTTCCATGCAGCCTAATTTTTTTAAATCCGATCAAAGAAAAAATACTGTAATACAGTTCACACTAAATTTCTGTCCCGTGTACACACGAAAAATAAAAAACAGAGTGGCCAATTTAGCCTTACTTTCTCCCACATATATATATATATAATTCAGTTCTTTTCCATTCTTTCAATTATCTTTAAACTAATGATACGGCGCAGGAGGCATCGTCGTGTTTGTCTTAATACAGCCCTCTCACATCACTCCTTGACGCTTCCGCTATCTTTGTTGCTTTAATTGTCCATCTGTCAATCTCTCTTTCTAACCTGCACTTGAACTTTTACTCCAACTAGTTGCAGTAGACCGCTAATAACCTTCGGCGCAGCAACATTGTTTTAAGAGGTTAAGCGAAAAGGTCGGCGGAGAATATGCCTATTCGAACGTAGTTCAGAAGTTTTAGAAGAGGTCCTATCAGAGCCTCCGTAATTCCTACCGCTGCTATTACCTACAGCAACGCTGTTACCTAATCAGGCCTGTTCAGGCTGCCTTCCGGCAATGAACACCGCTAAATATCGAACGATAGATCTTTCATTGCAACGCCATGTTACTTCTGCTGCAACCATTGCTTCCATAACAAGTGCAAGGTGGTACCCGTTGTCTTTGCTCCTTTCTTCCCTTAGCACTGCTATCGTGGCCGGAAAGTATGGCGGAATGTTTCTCGGAGCTAAGGAATAGCCAATGGTAGATGACCATACGGCGAAGAAAAGGTTGCGTTACAGTATAGATGTCTAGAGGACAATTAGAGTGCCTTTTCTCACAGTTTTATACATATGTGCCCCCTTCAGGGAGGTTTAACTCTTTGCGATCAGCCGCACTCTTTTTATCCATGTGACAGGTGTCCATACAATTGTATGTACTCAATTAACGTTTGTGCGCAGGCTCACTGGCCTGTCGATTGCAATGGAACGGCATGTCTTTCGTCGTATTACTCACGATATTTGGACATAAATAGGATGAATATATTTGCAAAACCGAATAGAATATCGTTAAGTCTATCGAACGTTTGACAAAGACGCGCTGAACGAAGCATAACATTTATGTCATATTCTACGCCTGCCATCTATCTAAGGCCATCTACAAAAAACAAATGTACATATATTAGTATTGGCACAAAGTTGCGTCCTATTTTAGATTAGCTATTTCGAAAGAGAGACTCCATACACTTATAAACATGTAGTATGTGATGCAAGCTATATGGGCTTCCAACGTATGAACTGCGTACACCAACGATGATCCGACAGCGTCCCTATTCGATAGTCGTTTTCTTGTGGCATCGGTGAGAAAGCAAGACGTTTCTTGGAACTATCACGTAGTATTCAGCTTTTTTTCCCAAACAAACCCGAAAGCCATTTACCGTTTCCATACTTTAACATTGCCCAGAAGATGGGCAGCATTTTGGAAACGTCCAGGATTATAGATCGGACCACCAGAAGCTGAATTTCACGTACTACAGCTGCAAGTTCGAAGAGCAGTTGTGGCAACATGACATGTTAAACTGTGTGCTGAGAATCATCCGATGCATGCATGCATGCATGCATGTATGTTTAATCCGCCAAGAAATTCAAGGTATTTTAGCTTTTAGGTGGAGTACGAATATAGTCTTCGTGTGAGAATATTAACTTTATATTATGCGTCTTCCAACTTTAAACCGGCGCAACAAAGTTTCATTTTATAAGCAATGGGTTCCGTCTCTCTTTCAATAGCTGCTTAATGCACTTAAATTTACTAAAACAAAAAGCGGTCCGTAAACGACAGACATAAAATACGAGATTTGTGTGGCACCAATCATAAACGAATTTGTAAGCTTGCTTAGGTTTACATTTGATATACTTGTTTTTATGGACGTTTATGTATAAGAAGCTTTAATGCAGGTGCCTCAGTTCGCTCTGAAGGGTTCAGAAGAACAAACTGTGCAGAACAGCTAAATTATATGCATTCTGAACAGCTTTCAATAGCAAAAAAGCTACATTCATACACATACACGTCTGACAACTTCAAACTTTTCACTTTATGCCGTTTTCCATAACGCTGTCGCGATAATGAATTCCTCTGGTCCATAGCAAAAACCGCTCTTTTTACTATTCTATGAAGGACTAAATCTATATATTTTAGCATAAATATTTCATAATGCACAGTAACGTCCGTAAAGAAGCAAGCATCAGGTTGATAGATCACTGGTCGTTTATTTTTATATAATACTCGCGGCTTTATAATTCACTCTGGGCTAGTGCAGTGATTTTGTCGTATGTACTTATGCATGCACGTTACCAAGATTCTATAATGTATGCCTTAGCCAAGTTGTCATAATTACGTTTTAAGCAAGCATCAGTATGTAATTATATCAGTACTAGGTTGCGTAGTGATATGCGGCAAGGTACTGTTTGCCGCCTACAAGCGTATCGTGATTCAGATCTGTTGATCAGAATCGTAGATTTTCTACAATATACGTTACTTCGCTTTCCCGTGTTGCTGGGTCGCTATTCAGTCGGAGTCTTGGTTGTACGTTTGACACCTAACTGTATTCCACTAACGTATATTTGCGGTTCATCTGTGATAGACAAGCCTCTAAACTCTGCCTGTGATGCGAGTATTAGGCGATATTTTTACGATTGCGGGCTAACGTTTCGCCGAAGCTGAGCGGTCTTACGTAGACACTGGGGGGACAGGGGGGGGGGGAGGTTTGTATTTTTTCATCTTCGTCAATGCTTGCCGCTCAACCTCTCCTCATTTCGGTTTACTCTCAACGGCGCGTAACTACTCCTAACATAGATCTCTATTCAAGCGCATCGTTGTTGAAAGCACTGAAGGAATCGGAGGGAACTGATCTGTTTGATACGAAGTAAAGTTGCAGCACCGATGGAATTGCGCACTCATCTAATGGAATTTTTCCAACGGGAGCTTGAGGATTAGAGGCAGAGAAAGCTCGAAAGGTGCTGGCTGTAAATGAGGGTAAGATTAACTCCGAATCCTATAGGTAGTA
This sequence comes from Varroa jacobsoni, assembly GCF_002532875.2. Lineage (NCBI taxonomy): Eukaryota > Metazoa > Arthropoda > Arachnida > Mesostigmata > Varroidae > Varroa > Varroa jacobsoni. Next base: position 22,371 of record NW_019214423.1, on the reverse strand, counting down.
GACATAGTTCTTGTCGCTTTCTTCAGAGACTGCGCCATTTCTCGCCCAGAATAAAATAGTACTGTGATTAGAATGACGAGGCGCGATGGGGTAAAGCAGCATATATACGATGGTGGCGCAGTGTGCAAACGAACCGCCTGATTGAGTACGCACTCCTTTTCTGGTCGACGCGTCAAGCGGTACTTACCCTTCACAACAAGCAGACGACGCTAAATCCGTTGTTGTTGTGGCTGTTTAGGAGTTCTGCCGCAATCAGGAGCCTTTTGCATGCGACTTTTTGGCAGGTTTAAGGTACGACGCGCTGTACTTTTAAACGAACCTGTTACGTTATTGCGCTTGCTCTTGTCCGGACTTAACTGGGATGCAGGTAACCTTTTAGCTTAAAAAATAGGTTGTAAAGGAGTAGGGTATTGAAACGAGGCATAAGATATGCCGTTACTACAAATATGTTAAGTCTGCATTAATAGGATATGCAAGAGACAAAGACAATGTACTGGAAATGTTTGCGCGTTTTGATTCGTCTTATTTGTGGGGTTGGTTAGCGCCACGGTTGAGCCCATGGGGTTAAGTTTAATCTGGGTTATGTAGATGTAACCTATGTAACTCCTATCGAGCGCTTCATGTAGTGGTTTAAAACTTTGAAGATAGTGGACTTTAGGACTGCGTATCCTTAAAAATGTAATTCAGCATTTACCGTTTTTACATAGAAACATAGAAAAAGATAAAAAAAAAATCTTTTTTTGAACCTCAGTGTACTTTCCGTAGTTATTCTTTGCAGTCATTTGACGTTACGCTAGATGGGTCTTAGTGCATTCATTTGGGTTTTTTTTCTCAGTAAACCTTCGAAACGGCATAATTACCTGAAATTCGAATTAGCGATATTACATGTATCTAATTATTATGGTAACGCACTATAAATTGTAATTTACGTTTGTATTTCGAATACTGGTTTTAGTACTATCGTAATTTTTGAATGTATCCTATTTCTGGTCAATGCTACGTTACGTAGCAACTGGGTCGCATACTGAATATGGGCGGCATTAGTGAAGAAACGATGCAGATCTTCTTGTTTGTACTGGTCGAAACCTGATCTGCTTTTAACAATGGTAGACGAAGGCTCTTTCGGACCAAGTTAGCAGATGTAAGAAAAAAGTAGCGATAAGTAACTGCTTTTTTTCTGCTTCGTTAGAAATAACTGAATGCAACTCGGCATGGTAAATTCGAGTTATCACAATGTAAAAAACAATGCCGTCGAAGGGTATAGTATTACTTGAAATTAAAAGGTTTCGCCGATGAGAAAAAGTCCTAAACAACATGTTTGAAAAGCGCAGAAGCAGCAAAGTCAATACCATCCATCAACTATATTGCGATAGCTACAACGTATTGCACACCGATACCCTTCTACTGCACAAAACCTTTAACCGCTATGAATATCATACCGCTAAATACTGTGCCAAAATGAACGCTGCGGAAATAACACTAAAGCCTACCTTATAAACATGTATATATCTGCAAAAAAATAAATGTTAATGCGCGATATTATCGAACGCGCTCGTGTGGCCATTGAGCACTTCGGCGTACCGGATATTTATACTTCGGGTCTCAATAACAAACATTTTTTGCGTGTGGAGGGCTCAGGTGCAAGTAACTTGAGATGAGGCAAACTCGGCTAAGGGGTCTTCAAACGTATTCGCCTTCTATGTAGCTTCAATTGAATGAGACCAGCACATATCCCGTAATGCTTGTACTCTATATGGGTCACACGATAGGGTCATACACATGCTTGTGCCTCCAAAAACAACTGCGAGATTCGTTCTGTTTAATGCTTGCTATAGTAGATTTCTTTTTAGCGTGAAGGGAACCCCTAAAAAATGCGTCGTTATTCTTGTTTTTTTCAGTGCTTTATAGAGTGAACTGCCTCTATTGCCACGGGGATGCTTATGAATTTTCACACGCGGAAAGTCTTTGACTTTCGCTTCTTACTCTCCATAGACTTTTAGCCGTGGAAAGAGTTCGAGAAGTGCATTGTGTTCTTTTCGCGCAAAATGTTGGGAAGGTGCTGTCAGACGCAGAAGTTTTTTCCGCCGGGTGTGTCGAAAAGAAAGAAATCAGGGGTATTGAGTTTGGCAGAGAGGGCGACTCACTACGACGAAGATGATAGCTGAATAGCGTACGGAGAAGCGGATCCGAGCAATCATGAAAGCAGGGACGAATAGAAGGAAAAAAACCAGATAAAGCAGAAATAAACAGGCACAAAAGTGTGAGAAAGTTGGTTCGGATGGGCTGACGTAAATGCAGCGGACGCATTCTGTTCGGCGTAGCTTCAGGAGCAAAGCTCCACCATTGTGAGAGCAGGCGTTGTTTGTGGATCCATCAACAGCGAAAATGGTGTAGGTATATGAAGATCTAGTACAGTGGCTGGACTGTCCAGGATATTTGATTTATGAAGGGAGAACAGTGTCATATACCCAGACGTTTACTATCTAGTTGCCCAGTGATTATGTTTATGCTCATATTCCACGTATTCTAAGTATGTGTATGCGTCAAATTGTATCCTAAATGACGGTGCACTTAGAACGTGTGTGTAAGTATATATATCCAAACATTATTGGTACTGTTATAAATTACGAGTGCTATAGTTCAGACGAAGCAGTTGAAATGGAAAGGTGGACTAATAAAAAAAAAAAAAGCTTTTGGAAAGAGATGTTAGAAACAGAAATTAATTATACATGCGATTGTCTATTGTATCCGGCTCAACCGGTGTTTCTCTTGGTTAGTTGAACCTTAAACAAGTTATTGGCGTCTAGCGAAGAAACAAACAAGTACCTCCGATACAGTTTTACCGAAGAAATTAATGCTTTTAATTGTGTGAATATCTCCCACAGTATATTTGTCAAATAAAAAGTGCAAATGACAAATATATATACACACAAAAGACACATGAATATTTTTACAATTCTATCCTTATTCGAACGGTATATAGTGAAAACTTGCTTTACAGGATGACTAAGTTATAAAATCCAGGCTATAATATTTTGATGCTCCTCAGAACGCAAAAAACCAACCCTAAGATGCCAGGCTATATTCAACCCTATTTAGGTCTGTATTAGCCTTATAATTAAGAAGTGCCTTCCACCCAATAAGGCCTTCGGTTACATTGTCCTGTATCGTTTGAAACAATCTGGCTCTGCCGCCTATTACTATTAGTCATAAATGCGTCGTCGCTGAACATAGAATGCGACCCGTTTTGCCCGGAAAGAGCCAAGCCCTTCTTCTTTGAACGTCAGTACGATCCATATATTATCTGCCGGCTGAACGTGATATGAGTCCTGCTGCTGCGGCTGCTAAGCCGGCTTCACAACCGACCCCACCGCCAGCCAGCATTGACACGTCAAGCCAGTTGCCAAGTGAATTCATGTCAGTTTGAGTCATCATCCATTAGCACCTTGGGTTCCGTTAAAAGAGCTATACGTTCACATGTGACAAAGCCGGATATTGAAGTTTGTGCGTGGCCCACGAGGCTAGGACCAGATATCGCGCTAGTGATAAAGCGTTTCTTCTTGCTACATACTATGCTACACAAGATGAGCCGTCACTACATGCCAATCTAGATACAGCTTATATGTGTTGATTATGACAATAAGAACAAAGCGGTGTTTCAAGTGCACCGTGTGTAACTTCAACGGGATTTCGTCTACCGCCAACCGCAGCGAGCCCTATATTAGTTTTAATGAGCATGCTATGCCTAGATACCCTAGTCACTATACTGTGTACAGTTTTATCAATGCCGCGATGTCGTTGACGGATTACGCTGCCACCAAGTGTATAAAAAAAACTTGTTATGTTTATCTGGCAAACAACTGTCTGTATAATGGTTATGCACTTAGTGCAAGCTGATTCGAAACAAACCGTTTCAATTTCGGTCGAGTTCCGCATTTGTCAATAAAATAAACTTTTAGTTATATTGTTTTAATTTTGTCAGCAACGACCTGCGTAATATATATCCTGCTACACTTTCGCGGTAACTTAAGTCGTTGTCAATTGCGCAGCTCAAAAAGTACAGTAGCTTAAACCTATGCTCGTCGGTGCAACTGGACAAAATCTCCGTTGTACTACCTCAATAAGCATGGGTGCATCACTTAAGCGATAAGTAAAATTTGTTTATAATTGTTCAACACCGATTCATCAGTAATAACCAACTGGTCGGTGTTTATTTACCGACTACTGTTTATTATAATAGTGCAGGATAATCGGTGAAGCTCAATTTGGTGAAAACTTATAGGCGTATGGGCCTCTCGCAGAAAAAGATGAGTACAATTGGTGAAATGGGTAACCCATTTCCGGAAGCGCAAACAGGCGTGCAATTTTGCTCCGTGTGTTAAAATATACTTCTCAGATCTGCTGAGCATTAACAACGAAACTTTAAATTCCAGGTTCAAACCAGATCTTCGATGCAGCCTCGTCAACCTAGCATGTCTACCGGCTTTAGGCCCCGTCCTTGCCCCCTTTTTCTTCTTTTTCCCTTTCTACTTCCTTTTTCCTGTGAAAAGTAGACTGTTTACGGGACGATCCCGTGCGGGCTAACACAGGTCGAAGAAAGCGTTGAACTCGCTGCAGGGAACAAACATCGCCCCATGAAAAACGATCCGACTGGCCCAAATCCAATGGGCAAGCCGGCGAGGCTAGTTGCCTTATGGGGAAAAAAGGGAGGCCTGTCATTTCGAACTTACTGGCAAAATGTCGGTTCTTTTGATGCTTCAGAACACAGAAGTCTAAAAAGATTTTGGTCCTACAGCAGCAGGATCAGCAGCTGCTCCGTCAATGGCGAGGTAGGAGTTTATGGTAACATTCCTTCAAGCCCAAGCCCGCTCAGGTAACTGCCCCGCCGGATTCAATGAAAAGGGTCAGTATATAAACGAGAAAGGTAGTTTCGCCATATCTTGATATACAGACAAGGGCGTATCTGTCTACATAAAAAAGCATGGTCTAATATATGCCCTTAAAAAGACTTCTGATCTGAAATGGCGCTGTCTCCGGTGAGGATAACACGTTAGACTTTTGTAAAATAGCTCGGCAATGAACAGTCCTTATTTTTGTGACTTCGATTGCAAGAGATACAGGGCTAGCCTTAGTTTGAATTACGCATAAATCATGGATTATAACGGTACAGGAATCTTTATAAATGAAGCCAAATTCCTTTATCTCCAAGGGTAACGCTCTCCTGTAAAAGGCTCTTTGCTCTGTTTGTCATACTACGAAGCTACATCGCCGAATTGAATAAAGCGAAGCCTTAAGATAGGCAAGCACTATGTCCCAAAAAAAAAAAAAGCCTTATATTACGTCCCTGTATAAGAGTTATGTCGGTACTGGGCAGCGAGCCAATAGGTGATCTATGTCTTATGTCGGCTTTACTATTAAGGAAAACGGATGTCCATCTAATATCTCCCGCTGCCAATTAACCTGCTAAGAACTACTCAGCCTCCAAGCTCCGCTCCTAGAGATCAGCGTCCTAACACAACTCGACGCATATTCCCGATCTGATGGGTTTCTATTACCCATAATCAGTTAACATAGTCGTGTTTGCTCTAAGGGTTTCACCAAAGTTGTCATGACTCGAAACAATGCTTTAGAGAATCGTAAAATCAATGTTGAATCTAATCTGTGTAGGTGAAAGTGTTATTAAAAGAATTTTTCTCGGGAAACATCCGGATATATCTCGCTTTTTTCCACAGTTGATTCCATTTCATTCTACTGGCAGATTTGTTTTTTTTTTTCTTTTACTTTATAAAATAGGCCTTAAGCTATACTTAATAAAGGAAAGAGAAGAACGATCCGCGGAATAATCTATCTTAAAAAAATTATTTATTTTTATTATACACTTTTAAATCTACGCTATTCGTCGTATCGAAGGACTAAAAAAAAAAAACATATTCTCAGTGAAAAGCATCAGATTTGCTCTCAAATGCTACACCGTCTTATTTATCACTAGGCAATGCCAGGTCGTCCAGACGAGTTATTTCCCTTCTATTATGAATAGCACTTTATTTTTCTCAATATGCCTTGTGTACAATCCTATGGTGGTCATTTCTATTCTTCTTAAAATCGCGGGCTCCGCAGAGATGCCCGACGTCACGTAAGATTGTGATATCAACGACTCACAGCGCTTTTATATATGTTTGCATTTCGCTTTGCCGGTTCCATTGCTTCATATCACCCGCTGGTTATCCTTCGATGATGGAAATTTATGTATCATATTTGTCGATATGTTTTTACTACATAGAATTTGTTAGGCTAAGAAACTTTTTTCTCTCAAACAGATCTTGATCCTTCTAGCATTCTCTGTAATGGTTTGGAATCGTTCTGTTTGCTTCTTGCTTGAATCGTTTCCAATTCGTTTGTCCAGTATTCAATTTTTCATATCGTCTATGACTAAAACCAGACTAGTATCGTATGCAAATTACTCGCTCATGAGCTTCTCTTGCATTAGCTGTTTTGAGCGATTGATTTGCGGAAACACTTCTAGTCTCGCGCTGTGTTAAAAAATCCCAAAAACCAATAACCACGAACTTGGCCCCCAACCAAACACTTACGAGACCGCACACAGACTGATTCAGTTTGATCTGACTGATTATCATGTTTATCAGTCCTTGAGCGGCTGCTGTTGTATGGAAGAAATGGTTTTAAGAATTTCCTCCTTTAAGAATTTAAGAGGAATGATAGGTCCTAAATCATTTTTATTTTTATGTGAATGTCTAGAGACTAAACCTTTCCATCTTCCGACTGTTCTATATGGCTTTTTTTAAAATATTTATAGGAGCCCCGCCCTCTCCTTGCGCACATAGCAGGAGACAATACTCCACCTAACCTAGAGCCCCTTCTTTGCTTTTTGATTTCCACTTAATTTTATTTATTCAGTGGTCCCCATTCGCATCTACCTGACCTAGACCGCAAACATAGCTCTGTATTTAGCATTAAGATGATTTTAGGCCCAATACATGCTTCCTTGTGATAAAAGAAACGTGCCCCAACTTTCTATAAACCATGACTTTCCAACAGTAGCGAAACATCAAGTGGTTGTAATAATTTGATGAATAGTACTGCAATACTTGTTTTGGTTCGTTTAGTGCCTTCTAGTTTCCAATGGCTATCGTAAAAAGCTGCGTGATCAAATCATAGGGAGGGGCCGCACTTGAGAGTTAAATAGGTCGTTGAAATCCTAGTAACGTGAGTAATGGTATATATGACAACACTTGTGCTCCGCAAAAACTATAACGTCCAACCATTATTTGGGTATTTTTCCGTATCCACAAGGCAGAAAGTGAAGCTTTGAGAGAACCTTATCGCGACGGCTAGAAAAAAAATGTTTACTGTTTTATCGGTGAAGAAGACTATGCTCGAATTAGCATTTGGAAACAATTTTCGATGAGAAAGATAATATCAATGTCTGAAATAGAGATCGGCAAAAGAACTACGTGGTTTACAGAAAAAGATGAAGTGTAGAACTATAACAGTGGTAAAGCTGGAATTACAAATTTGAGTTTTTAAGGTAAAATAGAGTCGTTTGTGTTGACCTGCAACTAAACCTGAAGAGCCTGTTCGATAGAGGTCTGCTGTACAAACCTGTAGCAAACACGTCTGGCCAAATAGGTGCGGTTTGATTATAACCGATAGAGAAGCTGCAACATGACACAGCGTTCTTATGGTAGATAAGTTCTCCATATATAAATACTGATATGGTATGTTGCTCCATCTCCATATCAACGCCACATAAAAAGATAAAGTCGACATTACAAGTAATTTTAAAAACAATAAGTAGAAGTGTGCGTTTACCGCAGGTGAATCGCTACATAAAACAATAAAATTCCTAGGCACTTACATAAAATAGAATCAATCGGGAACTTGTTTTCCTGCAAGTAGAGACCGGTAATACCTTTTTCGTTCACCAATATCCGCTAAGAAGATACTTAGAGTAGTTAGAAGAAACATACCTCGATTAGCCTATCCAAAAAAGAGTTGATGCAAAAAGGATAGCCAACAGACCCGCTCACATACAGTAACATTATGGGATCAGCCACAAATTGAAAAATATGGCCGGCCGGTTTAAAAAAATATATTATGTTCAAGCGTCCCGGCAAGCAAGCCATGTTGCCGACCAAAGCAAATAAAGAAAAAGGATGAGGTTAAGGATCACAATGCTGTTTATGAAATATAAACACGATATGGAAAACCGACGATGCATTGCACAGAACAGGCGAAACAGTAAATAAGCGGATAGCAGAGGGCAAGGCGGATTTAAATAAAGGGGAAAACATTATGATTCTGGAGCATTGTGAAGAGTGCAGGGAGGTCGATCCCCTCTAAAAATGCAAACGTGATTCACTGTTATGCCAGCCAAGACGAAAAAGTGATATTAAAGGTGTTCTGCCTCAGATGCTAAAGAATATTTGCGATCCATATGCGATCCTTCGGTCTCTAGAATTCCATGGGAAAGAGAACAAATGGAGTAGTTTGATACGTAAGTTCTCACGCTCAAAAGAGGGTAGGGGGACTATCAAGTAAGGAAAGGGCAAATGCAATGGCCCGAGCTCATCATTGATGCATCTAGACATAAACCGCCGTCAACATTACGTTTTTGGCAGATAGCATTCCTTCAGGGGGTGTGGTTTAATGGAACTGACTACTACACAATTGAACGGGCAAATTAGATATATACACATCCCATCAGGAAGGATTTCTTATTCTTTAATAACCGGTAAGACTGTTAAGTTTTTGTTGTTTGATCACGATACATGTTCTCTGCTGCAATAGAATACTTTTATAAAATATTCATTCTGCCAAAGCTCAATTACCTTGATAAAAACACTAGTAACACTAGTGTCTACCACTTCCGCACCCACTAACAATTCCAGTTTCCTTCCACATTGGTTACATTGTATAATATGTACGCAAAAGTCTACGGCCTCTGCCGAAAATAGATAGACACAACACAAAGAGCAAAACATCAGTTCTTCTGTCCCTAAAGATCCAGCTTCCAGACCGTGCGCTTTAGTTACTTTTTCCGTTAGAGCAGGTGTCGCTCTATAAGTTACTTTCGGCTGCCCGTCAGTCATCCTAAAACTTTTTCAAGCGAATCATAATCTTCACTAACACAAGAAAACTACCTAGACTAACTGGCAGCTTATAACTGCTCTCGGCTTACTTCGCGATTCTTTGAATTTCATCACCACTAGATTATTTCTCTAATACGTTCTAATGGCAACAACCCGCTTGTGTGCTTGTTTTCTTCTACTCTTACAGTTTTTCCTTCGTTCACTCACTGCATAGACTGATACTCTCAAATCGTCTCGACGTTGCCCATACAGCCAGAGCAGGCAGGCAGATTTGCTTCCATTTGTTATTGCTACTGTTACCGTTACCTCACGTCGCTTTTTAGGGAAAATGATCGCTTCCGGGTAGACTTCCGCCCTTGCATTGTTGAACTCCCTCGCATCACCGGTTTCCGCCACTGCCTGGGACCGGCGTGCACGAACTGTGTAAGCAGCGATGACAGGGCAGTTGTCTGTCTTTTGTCCAACAGCAGCAGAGGTATCATCGTAGCCTTGTGGGGCTCAAGGCAGTCAAGGCTCAAGTTTACTGACAAACCTAAATATAGAAGTGGGTAAAGAAAACCAAGCGGAGACAAGAGGCAACGAATTCAGCAAGTGCTACGGTCGCACCAGGCCACACTGCAAGTGCGTTTGGTAGCGCGAAGCACCTGGAGCTCTCGTTCCTGCAACATCTGCAAAAGACCCGAGCAGGTTGGGTACGAGGATCGGTGGTAAGCCTGCAGACAATCAAGACCTCCTGGCGTCTGCTTGGTCAGGATCGACAGCTTCTAGAAGTGTACGACATAAGAACGGAGACTAACAACTAAGGATAATCCCTTGTGTCAAACAGTTGTAAAGCTACCACTTGACACTTGCGGATCTGCATCAAAAGCAACACATCCGTATGAATATAACATTATATGCTTATGAAAACGAAAAGACAACTTTGATGTATGAAAAATTGCAGACAAGTATACTGGCCTGATAGTCATTCCTACCTGGTAGGATTTGATTGGTGGGTTACTAGGTAAACTAAATATTAAGTGGCTTCTTTGCAGACAAAGAAAGGTTTCATGAAAAGGCTCAGTGGTCTTTTGTTCGAAGGTAAAGTGTGCAAACTGGCAAAATTACTATGTGATACTAAATATCAATACTTTGTTTAAAATTCAACAGTATGACATAACACTGGCCTGGGAAAATAGAATACACAGTGGACAACAGAGCTGAATAATGTTAACACTTTGGCTTGTGACTTGTGCTGTTGACGCTAATATTTCAACCTTGACATCTGAAAGTAAGCCTGCTGAGAGTTCGTTATACTGTATGGCTGGGTTACACTATTTAGGGTTTATACCACCGTTTAAGCAAGCTTAGGTTGCTCATACGGGTATAAAATCATCGATTAAAATGAGTTTCGTAGTGGCCAGCTTTTCGTACTGTTTTTCTCAACATCCTTCCACTGTTTATCATCATCTACCGGCGCATACAAATCCCCGTAGATGTTTCTAGGCTGGAATAATTTTTCTACTATCAGAGGTCTACGACGTATGTAGTATTCAAGGGGTGTTTTAATCATTGTGATTCAGCCGAGGTACCTGCCTGTTCGCCATCTGCCAGCTGGTATTCGGCCTTGCGTTAGTGTTGAGTTAAAACACCTTTCAGCCAACGAACCTGTTCGACTGGGTTAATGAAAACATTAGGACCACTTATTACTTAGTGAATCACTTAAGCAATGGTTAAAGAATACATGAGTAACTTCACAGTCGTCGGCTTAGGCGGCCGTTTACTTAGCTAATGGTTAAGACCTGCTTCTTACATAGTCTCCTCTGAGCTACCTTTCGTGTCTTATCAGCATTCTGCGATAGCCTTTCGCTCGCCCCCTTAATTATGTCTCCTTCTCTTTTTTCACCAAAGGCCAAAGGCAAACATTTCTGTTGGGGTGTGGGCCAACAGGCATAATGGCACGGTCATGCATGAACGCGTTCCTACATAAAAGGACAGAATCTGTGAAAAGGCTTAGACTAAACGTTCTGCATCGCGCCCACGTACGCTAGTTGTGATGTTCACACGCGAAGCCGCCAACAAAATTGATAAGTACGTAGAGAATATATAAATGAACGCTAACTACAGTTGAACGTGTTCGCATAGATCAATCTTTTCCCCTAGTTCAAATCCATAGTCACCTCTAGTTTGAAAAACCTGGGCCACTCCAGCGTTACAGATGCTGCACATACGCAGTAATACAACTTGAAAGACGCCAAGTGGACCTTACTTTAACTTTAACGCCTTACTCCTCTCTACCTAAGTTCAAAACTGACAATACGAACGGGACTTGTGCGCCATCTTAACGAACCCTGGACAGCTTAGGTTCCCTGTCTATACCCTTTTTGATGCACGTTATACGCACGATCGGCAATTCCTTTTTCCATACCTTTACTAGGTACTTGCATTAAAGATATTCTACCATTAGATTACTTCTGTCCGCCAATTGGATGAGTTCAATCTTTGCGAATTGCGATCAGTCGCAATGAGTCATTCCTTAGAGCCTTGAACTTCCCCTACATGTCACCAGGTTTGTTCCATCTGCCGCATGGTTATAAAGCCAGTAAGTCAATTTGTAGACGAAAGCATTAGCTCAAAGTACAGCTCATTTTATTAATACAAATTATATACTTAAGCCATCTAAATCGCTTTTTTATTTTTTTGCTTTATTCAGACGATTCCTTGTTTGGAAGCAGAAAAACATTGAAGAATGAAATCGTTAATCAAACAAAATTAGCTCCGGCCTAAATACATTACGCTATATACAACGTATGGCGCCGGTATGCACCAAAAGCGACAGCTGAGTTCCCTGAACGACACACGTATGAAAAGGCACCGAAGTGTTTATCTATATATTGTTCTGATTCATAGCTAATTTTTTTTAACTGGTCTTAATGTAAATAATCTGTTACTTCCGCCAATACTTTTCCTAGAACAGGAACCTCATAAGGAAAAGAATGCACATTTTCGAAGGCGGTTCGATCGACAGTCCATTCTCTAATTTTCGTCGCTGTCTTAAATTGCTTGTTCCGCCAAACTCACCAAACCTACCGTCCAGTGGTACTGCCTCTTTACTTGACAACTGCTTAAAGCACACATTTTGTATCAGATAAGCTCGCGGGAGAGTTCTGTTGCTGCGGTCAGTTCCTGTAGGAGAAGTTGCTCTGATGGTATTTTGTCAAAAAGCGTCGTTGACAGCCTTCGTGATTGGTCCTTCACTATAACCGTTCTCAAAAAGTACGAAGCTATGCACACGTACTGTGCATTAGCCCCAAATTACCTTTACAATATAATTTTCAAATCGCACTAATAGTATAGTTAAGTTATTCAGTGAGATAATTATTTTGTAACTCTACGTGTGAAGCCGAATAGCGGACATTAGGTAAAACGCATTAATAGATTTATCATGTTGGATGATTATGAGTCGGATATCTCTGAACGGGAGAAAGTGTGATCTCTTGACTATACACAACCATACGTAGAGAAACATCATAGTTAAAACTATGTATTTTGCTCGGAGCCACCTGTGTCATTTGGGAAGTGGCACTTAACCAGGTTCCAGGTTGCCATTTTCGGTCAATTTTTCGGCCCAGGTTGACGACTTGAATCGTGCAGCAGTACAGGTTGTATTGACGAGAAGCTCATAATAACATGCCCCATGAGATCCGATGGCCCCGATCGTTTCTTCTTGATGTCGAATTGGACGCTGGTTCACAACTCAACGTATGGACAAAGCGTAGGCTATTATAGAATGTTCATTTCCCATCCCCAATGACAACCTTGTAGAAAATGTTTTCTCCTCCTGAGGAATAAGCTGTTTCATCCATATTTTCGCAATTAAGATAAACAGCAATCTGTCTTTCTTTCTTGGTCGCTTAAAGCAGTTCGATGTTTGTCTCATTATATGAACCATATCTTCTCTTTTAAAGTGCTTGAATCGATCATGACACATTATTTCCGATACGGCGGACTTCCGTTCTATTTGAAACACAATCCCTGTAATCTGTATTTCTAGCTTGGAATAAGATGAAGAAGGAAGTATCAAGTATGAACTTTTTCCATTTCCCTCCTACAAGTCCTCAAAAGCAATTTTGACGGTAGGAGAGGAGAGAAAAAAAAGCAACGCGACTGATGGACAAAGGACACAACCAATTTCGTAATTGTTATCACTGTACAATCTTCATTCATCCCGCATCATTCACCCAAGCTACCGTCACGGGCTCATTTAGCTCTCAATTAGAGACATAATACATATAGTAATGACTAGGTAGACTAGTATTTTCTCCTTTTTCGAGTGGTTCGTCGATAGAGAATGGCTACCTCCTGATAGTATAGCGATTGTTAGGAATCATCGGCCGAACAAGAAGGATTCGCCTTGTTAGGACCGAGCCGCGTTTAGCTCACACGAAAATGGGACACCAATGGGTCTCAAGCAACTATCACAGTGAGAAGAAATGTTGCTAACAAGCGAGTCCTGTGGAAGAAGGTAAAAATCGAAATGGAACGATAGCAATAAGCCAACTCAATCACGACCACCGATGAAAATCATATACCGCTGTCTGTGATTGCTTTAACTTACAAATAGGTGCGTTTTATAAATGTATCTACGCTGATTGTAACACGAACACCTGTCAACAGCCTAGTTTCAGAGCTTCTGTTGAAAATTTGTCGAATTCTTGAGCTGATTGTCCTTCAGAGGTCAGTACACTGGCTCACCCTTGGCCTGAACTGCCTCACAACTTGTGGTTCTGGAGTTTCTTTGAAGGAAATATCGATATGCTGATCATACTAAGATTTATCCATGTACTATCTATATTTGCTAAAATAGGAACGATATTACGTGTACAAAAACGCGTCCTAAAAATTGCGAACGTATAGCTGGAAGGTATGACAGTTTGTTCGCAGCGATAGCTAGCCTATCTGAGAAACGCACCCGATATAACTTGTTTCACTATTCTACGTCGGTACGTTTTAGCTGAAGAAGCTTAGAAGGCAGGAGATTCTAAGAAACATTGGCTACTAAGAATTCTCGTTATAGCAAAGGTGCTTTGGACTTCTTAGGTTAACAATCGTTAACTCGAGTTCGAGTGGGCAAATGTCTACCTGTTTGCCTTTATCTAGGTGCAAACGAGATGATCTTTTTTTGTAATTTGTAGTAGCAAATGTATTCACTACTCGTTTTTTTAACACACTCAAAATTCAAAGCAGGGGGAATACGAAGCCCTACGCAAGCTATTTGTGCTCGGTCATTCAGTAAATCATTAGTAGTTAGGGAAAGTTCTCACGAATGAATTGGGTTGTCCTAAATTATCTATCTAACACTTTACCATGAGTACCACTAGCTCTCTTTACTTAAAGAGAAACCTTGTGGCCTTTTTTGTTCTAGAATTTACCCAAGCCTTATCAATTAAATTGTGCGCGTAGCAAGCATAATTTCATATATTTTTCCGCGCCCTTTTACTACGTATGATCTTATAAAGGTCATAATAGCAGGCACCAAGCATATAAACCTGTACTTCTACTATAAAGCTTTGTTCACACAACACGACTGCACTTAACGGTATCAAAAAGGCCGACCTGCTTAAATTTAAACTTTCAACTTAACATAGAATGCCTATTTTTGTTCGCGTATGCTAAAACTTGTCAAGCACAATTTGTTGTCAACTTTATTATTGACAGACCATAAATGTTGTTCGCGGTGATAGGCTGAGCTTCCAGGCAAGCACAATTAAGAACATCTATTTACTGTCCGATGCACCCGCAAGAACTACATGAGGAAAAAATTTTGTATGTATGTAGGAAAAAAAGGTATGATATGGTACGTGGCACGTACACGCCATCGTCGGTCTTGTGCTCTGTGATTACTGCGCACCAAACTACTGTGGTTGACATCATCGTCATGATTTTTTGTCGCTTAATTTAGTATGGTTTATATAAATAATCACACTAACTTCCTAAGTAAACAGGGTAATTCCGACGTGGCTTGTTTAGTACTACAGGCGAGCAGTAACAGCGTTCATCTCACTCGTTTCCTCGCCAAAACCGAAAGCATCATACGTTCTGAGCTTTGAGCTGAGAAAATATGATGTTTTTTGATGTTCTCGCAGATTGGCTGAGTTGCTGATTATTATATTTGAATATTGGAAGCATATGGTATGGCTATTAAAATTTGGGATTTCCACAATCCGTTTAGGTTGTCCGGCCTTTCAACCTCCACCTATTACTGTTATTATTCTTTTGTTCTATTTATTCATCGAGAGCACGTCTAACGTCGATGGAGTGAGTATCTTACTTGGAAAAAGAGTCATATAAGAAGCTAAGCAATTTGAATCCCGTCAGTTTCAGTTACCATCGATGGCTGACACCTATACTCATTGCGGTTAACTCCTGATACTGCCATAACTATGGAAGCTTGCTATATTACCTCGACTGCCGAAACAGATTAGGCGAATTGGCGATGGAATAAAGAACTAGTTTTGGAAAAACTAGATGATCAAAATGTCCATAGATATAATCCCGCCTATTAGGGCGTAAAAACTGCTGGCTGTTCTCGTAGATAATTGTTTGAATGTATGCAAAACATGAGAGAAAATAGGCGCGCACGCTTCAAGACGTACCGGAGTATTTATGCGGTGTACGTCTGTTGAATTTAAAAGCGTACTCGGCTATATTCGGATATAGCCTTACTGTATGAACTCAAAGAATAAGTAGACCTCTAGGTTTAGAAATGTCCGAGAAGATGCTTGCTTTGCCTGAGGTACTTTTAAGAGCCCTGCAATATAATGTGGATAAATTATAGCTGTTGTTAGATTTCTTATCCAGCTGGCTGCGTAGCCATTTTCAAAATGGCGTTCCGACACTTGATAAATGCTGCGGTTTCATACTCCTGTCCGTACAACCCATCTGCTAAAGCTGTTTTGCTGCCTGTTCAATAATGCAAACCAGCTGCTTTCTTATTCTCTTTCTGCAGCTCTTCTTGATGCGTTATCCATTCCGTGCGATCGACCCCACGACGTGACTCACGGCGGCGTTCGAAGTTCCAGCTCGCATGTCCTTACAACATAATACTGGATAAAAAGCATAATCTTTAATAATTATTATGGCCTAACATACGAACAGTTGACTGTATATGGAAATAGTTGTCTTTTTCGTCATTCAGTAGCATGATGAATTACGTTTCTCATACCCGTACTAAATGATACTAATAGTGGGTTACGGTTAGAAACATAGACAATGGATAATATGGAAATAATTCAGTTTTACTATGGGAAATACCACCTGCCAGTGTCGGTAAAATATGATCTGACTTTTATGTCCCGTTATAGAAAGGACCCTATTTTAGATATAATTGTCAGATTTCTTAGTCTATGAACGGTCTCGACGAAAATATTCGACCGTGGCGTTTGTACGTAGCGTCCGCATGAGTACCCTGTTCGCCTATTACCTGAATGACCTATCCAAGTCACCTTTATTGAGAATGCTATAAAATACATTTTATTTGTCCTATGCCAATGTTCTGTCTATCGGCCAACTTTGCCAGTGCGTAAATACATACACTATATAATCTATAAGAAGTTAATATACGAATACGTGCCCTGCTCCATATCGCAGACGAATCTTTTTCTAGGATATATTCAGCTTACCATTTCCTTATGCGCGTTATTCCGTTGGCGTAACACCGTCACCTGTATCGACTACATAACGTTGTTTCTCTGCAACGTATCACCTTGAAGTTGAATGCTGCTTCAATGTATTTCTTGGATAGATATTCTATCTAGCCTACTACCGGTTTACAATATGACGATCAGACAACCACCTAACGTGCCCTATAGTTGCTACTTGATTCTTTGCCAAAAGCAAAGCACTACTTCCAGTTAATGTTAAACTATACAGCTCACTTGAGGAATAAGCTTCATTTGGCACCAATGTCGCACTTAAATTGTGTTGCCCCCTCTCTATTACGGAGTAAAATCTGCGTGTACACACATACATTCTAAATATATATATATATATATATATCACCTCTCAAGCACCTTAAGGACAAAGAGACAAAAGCTTGCGGCTGTTGGCCGCTTCCTATGGCGAGTTAGGTTTATCTATCGAAGCTCAACCTATCACAGATAGGTGTACATATCTGTCAAAGCTTTGTTCTCAACCAGAAAAAGAGGGCTGGGTCCTTCAATCAGCCTACGCATGCCTTTGTTATTATTTAGCCAACTGACAACCCGAGTGGATAGGTTCAAGTTTTCCATAGATAAATCATTTGGCAAAGAAAAACACTTGAAAAAGGTCCACCGATCTTAATCAAATGATATTTACAAATGGCATTTCAGCCATAGCTTGGTAACACAATGCCAAGGTAACTGTTTCGTTACAGATGATCCAAGCATTGTGTGGGATTCGCTACCACAAATCGCTGCTATCACGGTGTAAGTGTAGCAAGGATTCAATGCTACAAGCAGGCTAAGTTCAACTTGCTATTATTTATGTACTTCTTTTCTGAATATGTCACATTTATTCCATTGGATTCAAGTTAGGCTAAAGAATGATCAGGTTCAGGTTTAATAGTTTCGCGAATAGAGCGCGACGCCAGGTTTGCTCTAGCGGTTCATGTTTATTGCTAGCAAGCATTGTGTATCGAGTAAATCGTCTTAGGAAGACGCGTTAATAATTTCTCTCCTTGAAAAACAACCTAGGCCTTCAAATCGTCTAAGAGGTTTGTTACGCTGAGGGGTTAGACAGTCTAACGAAATAACTCACATTAATACGTGTGGTGATCTCCCATTTTATTCGAGAGTGAGGTCTCATTACAGATTTGGACAGATTGTAAAAGATAAAAAAGAAAAACGAGTTCCCTTGACTGAGGTTAATGGCCTGCATTCAAATGAGCGTTATGCGAACCTTAGCGCCGTCACAGACACGCAGATGTGTTTATTTTTTCATAGCAACGTCATTATCCAGCGACATGTAGGCATACATTTTTCTATAGTTTAAGGATGGTGTGCACATCGGAATCTGTAGAGTGCCATTTCTACAGTCTGTCTCGAAGAAGTTTACGTAAACCCGAATCAAGCACATCGCAATGGGTTCGCGTGCTGGAGCTATAATAGACTTAGCACTAACTTACTGTCTCTCTTCGCTATTATAGTAGCCTGGCCAATGAACCTCTAGCTGACTCATCCTTCGCCTCGTATGAAACGGGTGTAAGATTTGAATGCTTTCGATCTCTATTAGCATACATACATATTTATGCGTAGTAACGGGATTTTACGACGAACGTGCAACTATACGGAAAATACCGCCACTGGCATGTGTATGCACTTAAAGCCTATAACAATACTGGAGGATTGCTCAAAATAATAGCGCTCCGTTCTGTGTGCAGCTATCGGTATGAATATTGCCACATACTAAATCGATAGCATACTAAAGTAAAATTCATGTCACTGATAAACAATTTCCACTTAATTCGGTGTCTGCGATCTGCACGAAGGCCTGTGGCGTTTCTTTTTACTTGTCGAAGTGCCTCCTCGAACGTATTTGTGGAACATAGAATTTCTTCCTTGCAATTACGCGGATTAAAAACTAGACTAGGTTCTTCCTAGTATACCTGCATTTTAGAAAAGTTTTAGTTCTTAGACTATATAACTTCTGCCTATTTGCAAGAACGGCCTCTTCCTCCCTTACAAATAACCTACTTCGAACTTGACAATGGCATTTTGCTTAAGGATTTGATCAAAGGGAGCACAAATCATACCGTACTGTCAACCTTTATTTTTGAAAGCATAACCCTTTATTAGTCTTTATTTTAGTATCCGATCAGTAACTGCAACCTTTTCTAAGGCCTCGTATCTGGTTTGTAACAGAAGACGACGACGACGACGAATTTCCAAAAAAAAAAAAAAGTCTATCTGTGCCCGTAACTTACGATGCAAAAGCTTTTACTATTCTCAATACATGCATGCATGCATGCATAAAAAACTTACCATCGATAATACACCTATCCCTACATTACTATAAGCTAAAAATTTACACTCTTATGTTTAGTTTGAATAGAGGTCGTTTTATTTTTTACGTTATTTCTCTCCCATGTCATCTGCTTCCATCGGGCCTTCGCCGACGTATGCTTTATACCATTCTCATAATTATACTCAATTATCATTATTGCTATTATCATTGTCGTATTCTTTTTCGTTACTGTTCATCTCGTATGTACAAATATTTGTTACAGGGTCTGCTATCGCTAGTCTACAGGGCAATCAATGGCCAGCAACGAGCGATGCGCTCTCCCGCCTTGTAAACAACCGGAGACTCGATCGATCAGTCAGTCCTCCATCAATCGTACATCTACCATCTTATCAGGCTTCGATGTTTGTTTCAGCATTGTTTCGTGCATACGAATAATAGGAGCGGATAGCATCTTGGTTTGATGTTCTGAAGCGCTCGGCGGCTTCGTTTCGTACAGCCCATATCAGTCACAGCCAACTTTGATTATACGAACGTTTTTAAGAATGATACGCTGAAAGAAAAACACTATGAAAATACACAGGATGGATTTCTAACTTTGACTGTAGGCCAATAAGCCTACTGCCAAGTGAGAATAAGGAAACCATGACATTGTAACGGAGCGTGAATTCTTTATTCGGGGTCAGAGCCTCTTTAGACCAGCGTCCTTTGCCAACTAATATTTACAGACATACCACTTTTTTTTTTTCATTAGCTTTTTCCGATCAATTTTCCGGTTGTCTATAGTGGTGACTGGTCAGGTATCAAGAGACGTGTGAAATCATAGCTCAGTATAATCAGACCTGCTGTTTGAGATCACAAAATAGCCATTGCTCGAGGCTTACAGAATCGTTGCCTAGCCGAAGTGGAAACAATTTAAACGAGATGGATAGAAAAAGTGGACATTAATAAAAACACTAATCGTATTATTGTAAGTACTGCATTAACGAAATCTACTATTCCGAGACGCCATAGAATACTCGCATTGCGTACTAAGATCAACATACGTGCACGTAGAGCGTTCCTGCATATCATGAACGTGGACAATAATTTGAAACATTTTCATAGTTCTTCAAAAAGACGGATTCGTAATCGGTGATCAAAAGCAACGAAGATCATTTGCTAGCGGAACTTATGTAAAATTAGATCTAGATCGTCTCTGTTGATGTTAACAGGACACCGTTAAATAGCTATTTTTTTTTTCTCATTAACTTGTGAAGCCCCGTCTAGATCAGTATGTATAATGATTTCTAGTTCGAAAAAAATCGTCTTCGGTTTTCTTCTTCTTCTTCACAACATAATAGTCGACATAAGCAAAATGATTTCACAAACATTGCATCATTTACATTTTAACAATTATTCATGAGTATAAAAAATGCAGTTGCATGGACCTTTTTACTCGGCGACAGGTTACTGTTTTCGTAAATGAAATCCGGTGGCATTGGTACGATACGTGAAGTCGGCCGTCCTGAAGGTGAGGTTCGCTGTTGATGGGATGTCTGTTTTCAACAGATGTTGATGATATTAGCTTTTCTGTTTTGATCATCTATATTGCTATTCAATCAAGATTTGCTTTGAAGTAAAGTTGTTCGTGTGGAATACATTTTGTTATGTATAAACTTGTTGTTGTTGTTGTTGTTGTTCTCAGTAATGTATGGCTGTCACTAATGAATGCCAGTTACGTTTATGAAACTTGGAGCAAGTTCAGGTGACGACGACACAGTACGAAACCGTGTCGATGTGAGTGCGATCGTGACATCCATGGAGATAATAAGCGGCGATACTTACCACTATAGATTTAGATATTTTGCCCTTACCCTATAGCATTACAGAACCCTTAAGAACTCGTAGGCGTGAAAATCGCCATTAACCAACCCGTTGTAACTGGTGCGGATTGGTAGATTGGAAAACCAGGTGGAAACGACTATATAATATCAAAAAACAGCATACTGTAGGTAGAGAGCTTGCGAATGAATCATCGTCAGACCGCAGAGTTCAGCGTGGCCAATTACAAATATTTCATTCTTTAGGCCGATGCGTACACAAATAGTTCGTACCAATTGGTACTCCCGCTTGCCTCGGTAACAGTTGCTCGCTCATTCACGTAAGACATTTGTGTCCTGTGTTGGCGTTCCACGGTGTTATTTTGTTTGGCGACCTAGGCCTAAAAATACGGTATCGCTCTTTCCACATGAGCACTGTATTGTCATTGTCGTCATTCTTAAGTTACGAAAGTTATAGTTTAGCTAGTTATGGTTATAATTGTTTTGCTAGAACGAAGGTTTCCTCCCATTTGGAAGTTTTCTTCTACTTCTTCTCTCACCTAATGTGACCATCCCTCGACACTTTTTCCTAAACATTGTCTGCTACGGCGCTCATACGAATTGCCGCTTCCATCCATACCATATGAGCATCTGTCGTCCATTCGCACTCGTTTCTCATTATCACTTTTGCTCATGTGCTTCATTTAGATCCTATAGGGGTAGTATAGTTTTCCTCACAATTGATTAGTCCACTCCTTGAAATAAGTAGGGTGCTAAAACACAATAATAACAATGCATTGTGCGAGTCCGCGCCTCCTCATTTCTTCTCAATAGAGTCGAAATAGTAACACGGGCGAGTTTCTTCCTGTATTTGGTGTCATCCCAATGCTTCAGGCGTCCTATAAAACCCGCCAAAGTAAACTACACACGATATACTAAATAAAGTGAAATCTATCTTTTTACAAGCCGAATGCACTTGTACTTAGTTTGTAGCAATTTTTTATTCCGTTCAAAAACAGTTCGTCTGCTCTTAAGTCATTTTCCAAGTTACTACTTGCTACGAACTTCCCACCTTCCATCCTCTTAAATCGGCTGTAGCTTTCTCAGATACGAACATATGTACAGCGCTGTGCGCAAAGCATTTACCATCTATTATCACTGACTTGGCCATTTTAAGTACAAGATCTTATGTTTGTCTGCTTGATGTGCTATATCGAACACAAAAATCGTTTTCAAAACAAGTGCCCTTATCCTTTTCACTTTATGTACTTTGCTAGCAGCTATCGACAAAATCTCATCTAGTAGCACAATTGTATTATAGAAAACTATTGCCGCTGAATATATATATGTATATGTATATATATATATACATGTATATATATATATATATATATGTATATGTATATATATATATATATATATATATATATATATATATATATATGTATATATATGTATGAGAAAATATACAAGTATAT